>NC_016521.1:1034558-1111081 GCF_000236905.1 Tetrapisispora phaffii CBS 4417
TATATTTGTATGAAAACAGTGTATCACATAATTAATAATATGACATTGAAATAAATAATATTATATCATATATAAGACCTCTTAGTTGGATGCAGTTAGTCAATTTCAATTACTTCAGGAGGAGATCTCGGTGCCTTTGTTTATTTTTCTCAAGTGTATTTTTATCTTTTCTCTTGTTTGTCTTCCTTAATGATTGACCATTCCCTATGAAATTGTTTGATTCCTGAATGTTGTTATCATCATCTTGCTCAGCCTTTGGTAGTACTATTGGAAAGCCAAAAAATAATTGACCTTCTGGCAAATCCAGTCTTCTAGGTTCCCCATCAAGGGATATTTTTGAAACATCAATCTCTTCAGGCTCGGTCTTTTTCGTTGCTTTCCCAGATAATTTTGAACCAATCCCAGCGAAGCTCTTTCTATCATTTAAATGTTCTTGTGCAATGCCGGTATAATTTATTCTTCTAGACATGGAGCCAACAGTTTGGCCAGATAAATTTATTACTTTGCTTGCCATTTTTTCCTCTTTTTCCTTTTGCATAGCTTTATAGTCAGGTTCTACATATCCAACCGGTGGAGCAAAATCTGTCACTAAATCTGTTTCAATAACACAAATACCATGTAGGGGTGATTCAGGTTTCACTTCTAATATTTTAATTCTATAAATTTTGTTATTGTATGATATTTCAATGATATCATCTTTTGTCAGTGTTGAAAAATTTCTTAATGAATTTTCCAGAACAGCTTTCGGATCTGATATATCTAAGAAATCAGTGGATTGAGGTTCAAGATTAACATATGAACCCAGAGGTATATCAGTTGTAGCAATAGTTAGCAACGAACCTGCTTTCACACTCAGCGTTTCCATCATCCATTGGGGCAAGTAAACCCTACCTTCCTCGGCAGTAAACTCTAAAACACCACCATGAGTAACTTTCCCAGTTTCATTCGAAGTCAGTTCAAACAGCATGGGATACCTTATGTTCAACATTGTCAACTTATTCAAAGCACTTGGCGGCAAAAATATTTTACCCCAAAAGTTAGCATCATCTTTACGAATCCTATCGTTCATCATTGAAATTGGATAACATCTAAAGAAGGATTCAAACCTCTGTGGTAAATTGATGAAATCAGATGCACTACCAGCACCACCAAAAGAACCAAATCCAGTAAACATTTTTTTTCTCTTCTTGTGTTATTCTCTTTCTTCAAACAAAATCTTCAAACTTCGCAGTATCTCAAAGCAACACCAATCTGCACTAGGTCTTCAATCTCAGGATTTGGATCTACTCCTACTAAAATAACAATTCAACAAACTGTATATATTTATGAATCAGTTTATATATATAAAGGTATTAATTATATAATGCCTTCCTTCACAAAATTCTAGTTTCTAAGTTATATATCACGTGCCCACTAAAATATATTCTATCGTTTTCCACGAAACGGTTTTTCCAGGTCAAACTGAGAAAACAAATAAAATGGAAACTATATAATAGGATAAACAAGATTTAAAAGGTATAAAGGTAGATGAGCGGCTAATTTGATCCATGGTTTTATTCGTTTATGGGGTGTAAGAGAGATTGCAAAGGATAATTTTTGGATACCTGTTGATATAATAAGACAGTTTGTTTGTGTTCATTGACTTAAACACGGTAAATGAACTACAATAACACATACGATTAAGGTTTTATTTGTATCTGTGGGTCTATTTTATTAGAGAACGTCGATAAAAAGTAACTGGAAGTGCTCAGAAAATATGAGCAAGTATAACCATAGTGACATAGAGGAGAGAAACGATTCTGACCATGAACATTTGTACGAGAATATTGATCAACTGAGACATATGGTGACTAGTGATAGTGGCAATGATGATGATATAGCTGTTGATGAAGATGAGAGTGAAGATAATATGGTTATAGATATGAGTGATGATGATTATACGTATAATGACCTTAGAAGAGATATGCATGACGACAATGAGGAGGGCAAGCAAGAAGGATTTTATGAGTCTGACGATGGGAATTCTTTGTTAAGGGAATTCTCCGATTATGGAGAAGTCGAGGAAGATGATGATGAGGAAGATTTTATGAATGCAATTAGGGAGGCAAATAATTTTAAAGTTAGAAGAAAAAAAAATAAAACTAAAGGAAAGAAAACACCATCAAGACCACGCAGAGAGAAAATAATTGATCCTGAACTAGCTCAATTGATTTCAGATGCTAATGAAGCATTTGTTAGAAATGATTTATTGGTTGCTGAAAAATTGTATAATGACATTATTAAAAAAGACGCAAGAAATTTTGCTGCTTACGAGACATTGGGTGACATTTATCAACTTCAAGGTAGATTGAATGATTGTTGTAATTCTTGGTTCTTAGCTGCACATTTAAATTCTTCTGATTGGCAATTTTGGAAAGTTGTAGCAAGACTTTCAGCAGATTTGGGTCACAAAAGACAAGCAATTTATTGTTATTCACGTGTAATTAATATCAATGCAGATGATTGGGAGTCTCTATATAATAGATCCACCATGTATAAAGAGATTGGACAAATTGGTAGAGCATTAGAAGGTTTCCAAAAAATTTACCATCATAATCCCTTCGATGCTAATATATTAAGAGAGTTAGCAGTTCTATATGTCGATTATGAGAGAATCCCTGATTCAATAGATTTGTATTTGAAAGTATTTGAAAAAAACGTACAGAAAAGAAAGGCAATATTATCTGCTTCAGAGAGTGCTCTTGAGTCTTCAGAAGATGAAGAAACAACTTCGGATAAATTGGAAAATGAAGGAAATGAAGAGAGTGATGTAGATATTGAAATAACTGATGAAATGGAAGAAGAAATGGCAGAATATCCCAATATTAATTGGAAAAAAATTTATAAACGTTATAAATGTATCACCTTTGATTGGTCAGCACTAAATATTCTAACAGAACTATATCTTAAGCTGCCAGTCAATCAACAATCAGGGATTAAAACTATAAAACGTTGTGCTCGTTGGATACAACATCGTGAATTGCAAGTATTTTGGGATGATGTTCTGGATGATTCCGAATTTGATGATAGAAGAAACAAAAACGGTAGATTTGATGCTCTTCCTGAGGTTGAGAAGAATAAGGAGTATTTTTTACCAATCGATATAAGAATTAGACTTGGCTTATTTAGATTACATAATGATCAACTACTAGAAGCCATGAGTCATTTCCAATTATTATATGACGAGTCATTTACAGAAGTTGCAGATTTATATTTTGAAGTTGCCATAACATTAACAAAAAATGAAAAATATAAAGAAGCTATCGACTTCTTTTTGCCTTTATTGACATTGGAGGACTATAATAATATCGAATTATTCAGACCAATTGGTAAATGCTACAAGGAAACAGAGGATTATGCAAATGCCAGGATATATTATGAAAAGGTGATTAAATCTAACCTTTGTGATTTAGATGATAAGGTTGCACTGGCAGAAATAAATTATCAGTTAGGTAATATGGATGAATTTAACAACATACTGTTAGAAGTAGTGGAGTTAAGAAAAAAAGAAACAGAAAATTTAATAAAGATTGCGACGGAAGATGAAAACATTGATATAGGAACACAAAACAAAGAATCGGCTACGAATAGAAAACCTAAAGGAGATGATGTCTCTAGTAAACCATTACTAGAGGACAGCATGTTTAGACAGGCTACTTTTAGAAAGAAAAAGACTCCAGAAGATGTTGAAAGAGAGAAAGCAGAACGTGAGAGGAAAATAACTTCAAAAGTTGTTGAACAATATAATAAACTGAAACTTTTTAAAGAAGATCTTGATCTGGGCAATAAAAAACAGATATTATTATGGGTTGATGCAGTTTCTGATTTGATTGATGTATTCACTAGTGTTAAAAATTTTTTCATGAAAAGTAGATCTAAAAGGTTTGTAGGTATCATTAGGAGAACAAAGAAATTCAACAAAGCAATTGATCAAAAAATTGACAGACTGGTGAAATTATCAGAAGGTGGCACAATTGTAGATGGTTTCCCTCTAATGGAAGAACGTGTGATTCTTACTTCAACTACAAAGCTTCGTGGTTTGACCTACGACCAATGGTTTGATTTATTTATGGAATTATCTTTAACTATTACAAAATTTCAAAGTATAGAAGATGGTTTGAGTGTCATTGAAACAGCTCAAGAAGTCAATGTATTTTATCAAAACCCAGAAAGGGTTAAGATGATGAGGTTTGTTAAACTTGCAATTGTTCTGCAAATGGATAATGAAGAAGCCTTGACCGAAAATTTAAGAAGTCTACTAAACCAATTTCAATTCAACAGAAAAGTATTACAGGCTTTTATGTATAGTTTGTCTAGGAACCAAACATCTTTGGAAATATTGAGTTCAACAGTACAGCAAAAATTCTTTTTAAGACAGTTAAAAGCATTCGACAGTCTTAGGTATGGAATATACGTAAGTGGTCAAGCCTTTATTACAAATAAGGAAGTTATTAATCCGAACAACAAAATCTCTCCATATTTGTACTATATATATGCTATTCTGTTATATTCCAGTAGAGGTTTCTTATCTGCTTTGCAATACTTAAATTTATTGGAAAGGGAACTGCCGAATGATCCTATGGTTAATCTATTGTCTGGGCTATCCCATTTACATCGTTCTATGCAAAGATTAACCCCTAACAGGCATTTCCAAATCCTTCATGGTTTACGTTATATATTCAAGTACTATGATATACGATCTGAATCATATACTGATCTAGAAAAACAAGAAGCAGATTACAATTTGGGTAGGGCATTCCATCTCATAGGTCTATTTTCGATTGCAGTCCAATATTACCATAAAGTCATGGAAGCCTATCCTGATCCAGTATTGAAGAAACATGCTGCTTACAACTGTATTATTATTTACCAAGAAAGTGATAACACTGAACTAGCATCATATCTAATGGAAAAATATTTATCGGTGTAAAACCGGTAGGAGGAAGCTCAGAATTTGCAAATTGACATAATAGCATTTAAACAATCAACAGATTAGTTCCGGTTGGTGTATACTCGATCAAAATGATATCAGAATATCATAAGTCTCTCATGCTTGTTGCTTCCTGAATCGGTTTTCTTCTGGATGAAGATTGATTCTTCCGAGATGCTCAATCTAATCGCTGAAAAACGAAGAATGAAATATTATAAGCTATGTAATAATGAAAAACTCGAGAAAAAGGGAGTCTCTTGATAGATACTATTGATAAATAACGTTTGTAATAATAAATAAATATATTTAAATACCCTTTGCCCATGTTCAGGAAGTTATATTTCTGAATATCTAAGTAATCAGAATTCGTGAGATTCGAGTTTAATTAAAATCAAGACAAGGACCATGTCTCCGCCAAATATCCCATATCATGTATGTGTAAGATTTGATGCCTTTACTAATTATGGAACTTTATTTACTAACTGGATATTTTATTTTGAAAACAGATCAGACTAAAAACATGTCTTAAGATGGTTATCCAAAGACTAAGGTATGCACAAGAAAAGCAACAAGCATTAGCCAAAAAGGGAAGAAGGGATGTCGCTCAGCTGTTAAGCAACTCTAAAGAACAGAAAGCTCATTATAGAGTCGAGACATTGATTAATGATGATATTCATATTGAGTTGTTAGAACTTTTGGAATTGTATAGCGAATTGTTGCATGCCCGAGTTATGATCGTAAATAGCGTTCAGGATGAGGCAAGTCTGATTGAAAATCACATGGAAGATGGTATAAATGAGGCAGTACGTGCATTAGTCTATGCTACTCTTTATGTCCCAGAGGTTAAGGAGTTGACGCAATTAAGAGATTTATTAGGAATGAAGTTCGGAAATGAATTTCTAAAATTAATACTGGAAGATCACATTGGTGTTCCTGATAAAGTTGTTAGGAAATGTTCCCCAAAGTTACCATGTGTAGACCTTGTTGAGTTGTACTTAAAAGAAATTGCTACGACTTATGGAGTCCCTTATAGTCTTCTGGATAATGAAAGATTAGAAAATGAACAATTCAATGAAAAATCAGCCATGGATAATGAAGAGAGTAATGATGGTGAAGGTGACGGTAATGAAAAGCCGATTGTAGCGGGAGATAATGATGATGATACTCTGATACCTGATGAGAAACATCCGATTACAATAAGAAGGCCAAGGAAAAGTAGTGAAACATTTAAGAGAGACTTTAAAATCCCTAAAGAAATTGAGAACGATGTTAAAATTAAGCATACGGTTGAACCAATCAAAAAAACTTCCAACGACGAATTAGAAGACCTGAAGAAACGCTTTGCAGCTTTGCGAAGATAGTTATTTAACAACCAAGTTATATATTAACGGTGTTGTAAATAGAACTAGTCTTTAAAACAAAAAATAATAATTAACATTTTTTTGAAATTATTAGCATTTGACGTTAATTCCAAGACAAAAATGTAAAATTAATTTATTGGATATTTTTATTGGGTGTTAAGTCGAAGACATATGTAATAAATGAAAGAAAGTAATATAGAATATATAAATTGAAGAAAGATCGGAATTAGTGTGGATAATACAAAATAACGATTAGCACATGCAAAATTGGACAATGCGAGGTATCATGTTAAACTGATTTGTTAGTGTTAAAGATACCTTAATTCTTAAGTGATTTTAATTTTTTAGCCCAAGCATATTGTATGGACTTTGTCAAACCAGCAGTGAAAATACCTTTAATAGTTTGTATACCACTATTTAAAAATATTTTCTTTTGTAGTTTTGCCAAGGCATTCTCGGGTGTGTAACCCTTTGGAAGGTAGGTTGAATCATTTTGAACAACATCTTTATAAATAGGTTCATAATATTTCTTGAAGTTGCTTAGATTCTTAGAAACTATATTTTTGACCTTATTAGGATTTTCACCGCCTAACATATATCTAACATCACCAAGGTAACTCAGACCCGCGATTTCTTCGTAGAATTTGGTTTCGTCGAATACACCGTTATTTTTAGACATAGTCAGGTGTTTGGCCAATGTAGCAGAAGCCCTCAAATTAAGTTGGTTCCAATATTGAACTGTTAGATTGTTTTTCAATATTTTTACTGGCTTTTGTAATCTACCTGCCAAATAGAAGGTGTTCCAAGTTGCTAAATCCTTCAGTAAGATCTCCATTGATACGATACCATATTTCACGTCGTGTCCATTTATTTTAGCGTATGGATTGAAATAGATACCAGAACCAAGGTCTTCAAACTTCGATACAAAATGAGAACCAAAATAACGCATGCTTGAATAATGATCTGGATTTTGTCTCATATTCAATGAGTGAAAATGAATTGGGTGAGTCACACCGAAAATCAAATCAATTTGAGGTTTTTTATCTTCTAGGCCATATCCTGATTGCTGGAAAACACCGGATCCATATCCAAAAGCATATCTGACAGGAGCTTCAAAATTGTTCAGAATTCCTATCAACTCTTTTTGAAGTCCACCATCGATTGTAAGAAATTGGTTGGAACCATAGTTAGGAGGTAGCTTGTTGAACTTATACATGTAATTAGTGAAACTGGAGGTTAATTCATTTGATTTTTTTATACCTTTTTCCAAAAAAAATAGATCATCCTTAGGATCCTTCAACACACTTTTAGGTGATTGGTGGTTCTTGCTTCGCGAAGGCGTCTCCTGTAATATAACATCATCAGTTCTTTGTGAACTATCTTTGTCATCTCCATTGGTATTAGAACTGCTACTCAATGGTCTAAATTTAACTGCTTTGTGCCCAACACACAAATACCTTAAACTTTTCTTAGGAAATAAAGCTTTACCTGTACTCAACATCATAGATAACGTTCAATATATATTTCTTCTCACTGTTGACAATAATTACTAAATATTATAAGGATGCAAATTTGCTCCCTAAATCAAATGTACTGGAATTGTAAAACAATAGTTTTCCTTATAACAACTCTCGAGAATATATAAAATCTATAGGCTGTAATGTCAGTTCCAAATGTAAGTGATACTGTAAGCGGTTATTCATTTATTCCATATATATATATACTAATATATTAATCATCTTAGGAATGAAGCGTTATTTATATGCAAATATATCTTGATGGGCTTAGCCATCGCTTAAGGTTCTTTAGACGAATCAAGTAACAACGGGTCCGGGTAAACACTGATTCAGGTACCAGTTATCGATTAACGTACTATCAGTAACAGATGAACACTCCATTAAAAGCATGTGGGTGTTGAGTATTGCTCATCTCCTGTGTCTCAGCAGTCCCAGAGGTAGCCTATATTGTTAAGAGGAACTAATCGAAGTATTCCCTAAAGGGAAACAGCAAATATTTAACATGATACAGACATACTACATTGGATGAGTTTTATTCTATGTATTCAAGGTATATGCAAAAGTACGTATTATAAAATGTTATTTGGTATCGAGATATTATCTCATTAGTGTTAGATTTTGTCGTCTTCTGTTAGTTATGTAACTATCTTTTACTGAATCAACTGTAAATACCTTGCGTGATCAATTGGAATTGATCGTATAGTCTTGTGTAAATGCTGCCTAAAGATTTTGCGACCAAAAAGTTCTCTACAAAATCGTCAACTTCATCTTCAGCCAATTCAAGATGGAACCTTTGCTTTAATTGGACACTAGTTTGTTCACCAGCGTTGAAACATGGTTGCATATTATCTTTTTGCATAATTTCACACATTGAGATAATTTGGTCAGAATACTTTCTGACAGATTTAAATGCTGCTTTAGTTAAGTTGACGAATTTTTTATAAGGTTCTCCATCAATGCCACCTAATACTTCTGCATATTCATAGGTTAATTTGAATGGAGCAGATTCAAAACCCACCGAACCTGGAGAGTTAGATAACATGAAACCAAAATCAATATGACAGACATGTCCTTCATTATCAATCATAATGTTACCGTTATGTCTATCTTTAATTTGTAATAGGTAACATATGACCGAGTATGCAGCTAGAGATGATGCAAAGTTATCTTGTGCGCGTCTGTATTTAAATCCCTTTGGTTCACCAAATGCACGCAAATAATGGTCATTTAAACTGGCAATGCCTCCCTTTTCATCTAATGTATTCTCTTCAATCATTTTTTTTGTCAGAGATTTCTTAATACTATGAACAGAGACAGCATTTGTAATAGTCTCCACTAAACCAGTGTTTGCACTTGTAATTAGGATCTTCATTTTTTTCACCCACACAGGAACCTTTTCTTTAGTCCAAATCTGAGCCATGGCTTGAATAACTTGGCAAGCAAATGCTTCTTGTCTCAAATCATCACCAGATTTGGCAATGACCGAACACAAATCCCAATTTTCAAGATGACCATATTCCGAAGTTTTACGAATTCTCTCTTTTTTAGCAGCCCAATCTTCACCTAAATAGGAAGTGTCAATACCACCAGTCATTAAATCATTTTCTAATTTACGCTCACCTGCCATACCATGAATTTGATCAAGATCATTAAATCCAAACTTATCCTGACCTTCCTTCATTGAGGCAATAATTTTAGCACGTATTTGATTTGCAACATCTGATAGTTCTTGTGGTGATTTATCCAATTGAGACAACATTAATGCAGATATACGCATTTGGTCAGCCAACTCATTAGTTTCATCATAACGATCACTTAACTCGCCCTTGCCATTCTTCACAACAGCATCTAAGTTCATGGCGAAGTTCAATTCAGGATTTCTACCTTCAACTTGTTCCTCAATCACAGGAACTTTAGTTGTGCTACGCATCACTAAAGATTCTCTATATGCTTCTGCGTCAGTTTGATTTCTTACACCAATCATTGAAAGATCACTTAAATCAATTTCTTTTGGACCAAACTCAGAATAATTTGAGGGAGTTAAGGATAAATCTGACATCTGAGACGCTACTCTTTCCTCCTTATTAGCGTTATTGGATAGGTTCATAACGGAATCACTTTTTGTAGGGTTTAATATTATGGCATCATTGTTTAGATCACCATTTCCGATAATATTCAGATCAAAACTTAAATTAGATATGTTAGTTTTCTTCCTTAATATTTCTTCATTATCTTCAGTTGTAGGATCAAAATCGAATTCGTTTCTCAAATATTCTATCAACAATAGATATGGAACCTTTTCAGCGGAATTTAATACTTGAGCCTCGTTTGCAGTAATTGTACATAATTTATGTAATTTGCCCTTTTTGCTTGCTGGTAAAAGAGTAGGTATGTCAACTTCCGCTGGTAAATCTCTGTTCAATAGAGATAACTCTGCACGTAATGCACTCAATCTAGCATCAGCCGGGACGCTTGATAACCTCTGCGATATAGTTTCCAATGCAATTGCAAACTGAGTTTCATATTTGAAATAATTGGTTTTCAATAACTTAATCTTTTTTGTAGTTGATAACTTTTCTATATCAACTTCTTTATTTTTACCTTTCAATTTTGCTTTTTGTAAGGAACTTAAGTTAGATGAAGATGCTGTTCTTAATAATAAGCCTTTATCATCATGCGATGTCGATGCTCTACATTTGAGCTCATTTTTTTCTTTAGATTGATCATTTTTTTGTATATCATGTAAATCTGGCATGGAACTTGTGAATTGGCTAGATATACTTTCACTAATTTTCATTTCTGTTGAACATTTATCATTAACAATTGGGTTAGGTATGTCTTTGTTTTGATTAACTATGGCATCTATATTCTCATCAGATTTAGCCATTTCTATTTCACTATAGGTTCTATGCACATAAGAACTGTCTAGATATTTGGATCTTCTCTTTGGTAACTTTATTTTATTTGAAATTTTTTCTTCAAATACTCTTTGACCTATGTTGTCTACCATATCAAAATTTAAATTTAACTCTAAATCACGTTGTTTTTTAAACATTTGATCTTCAAATGTTTTTGGAGGTATTAAGTCAACTTTTGGAGATGTAGGAGGAGTTGCGTTGCGTTGATACGAATTATAACCTACATCTCTATTCAATTCGACGACAACGTCCTTACTGTGTTTATGTTTTTTTTTATTCATCAAGGTATTCTTTAGCGTAATATTTTTCCTGAAATCTTTCATTGCAGATTTTGCTAATTTGAACACAAATGCTTTTTGTCTTCTTCCTTGTGATTCGACCAAAGGTTCTGCATATTCAGCCAATGCAGGCGATGCTATTGTTGCAAAAATCAAAGAACTATACATTATAGCAGGAGCGATATTTTCTTGCATTTTTGACTTTCTGCTAATAACCCCAGTGTTTGGATCCACTTTCCTATCGAAATCATCGTCATCATCATCCTTCCCATCAATACTGGTATTGAATAGTGCGTATTGCTGATCGTTTAAAACTCTTCTTGCAACTTGGAAACCGTAAGATTCCGGATCTGTGGATAAGTCAGCTAGCAGGGCTTGCAGTTGCCAAAACGTCAATAATGCAAAATGTGGATTTTCATTTCTCAATTTAGTCAATAAATCTTCTAAAGCCATAGATGCAGTCTCTACAGTGATTAAAATTTGAACCAATTGAGGGATATAAAATTGTAACTCATTATGTGGGAAAGTCAACAATTTCTCACAAAGGAAATGATGAATACCAATGTTATCTGAATGTTTATGAATCATTCTGATACAATCGTACAGTGAAAACGTGGGCGAATTGACTGCGTCGAGGATGAACTGGTTATCATTTGGTACAGGTGTTGATCTTGAAATGTCCGAACTAGTAGCGGGTGATTCTGTTCCTGAAACAGTATTCATGATAGCTGGCATAGCAGTCTTAAGTATGTATATGTGTCTGAGTGGTTATGCAAATGGGTTGATGAGAAATCTCTTACTGAACATCAAACCAATATCCAATTGCTTGTGATATACCCTTTCCACCAATATAAAACCAGTAATTGTTTTAAAATACACAAAAAAAAGAACCTCAACAGAATAAGTATACCCAATAGCTGTATCCAAACAGATCTGTTGTTTTCTTCTGCGCGTACCTGAACTTACTTCACTACACAACACCACCAAAAGAAAGGAAACCAAAACACTTTAAGAACAGTATATGCACCTTGTGATATCTACAAATGAATAAGTCAAAGATATGGTTCAAATAATTCATTTACAATTCTACAATAAAAGTAACTGTTGATCGAGAATTTAGTTCATAGGCTGTCCTTTGAATATTGCAAATTTCAGTTTGGGTTCCTGTTACTTCGTGCATCACGATGTGATGAAAACTGAAATCAACAAACGGTGTTGGTCGTTGTCAGTGATCTACAGTTCCCCTTCTTTTGTTCCCGTCATACCCGATTGCCAGGAACGACACAAAGGAACGGTGTGTCACTATTGATCGAGTTAGTATGACATTACAATGGAATTTGTTGTCTATTAAGTATGATATACTCTATATGGAATGTTATATGACATAGATAAAAGGATGATGCTTTGATTCTCCGGAAGGAATCATCTAGTGTGTATATATATTACAAGTTTGGTAGTTCTCTTATTTGTTCGTTTGCCGTTGACGTTATGTGATTTATGCAACCCAAGCCCAGAATTTCTCCCAGAGGTTCTTTGGTTCATCATCTTCCCAGATGATGGCTTCGATTTCTCTTCTGTCTGTGTCGATGTCGATGTCTTCGACCTTCAACAAAAACCTGCATCTGTAGTACAATTGACATCCAATGAAGACTACTACCAGTAGAATTAGTGAGATGTAAGATGTGAAGAAGGTGGTAGTGTCCCATGGAGTGAACGCCTCGAAACCTTGGATGAAAATAATGACAAAAACAAAGAAAGCAGAATAGTAAGCACCCCATGGCATTAGCTTGGCCTTGAAAGGTAAGTCATCTCTTGAGATACCACGGTACTTCAAAGCTTGCATGAATCTGATATGCGATAAGGCAATAAAGAACCAGGCACATAGACCAGCCAAAGTAGAAATGTTGATTAACCAGTTGAACGCAGTGTTGGCGTTGTTATTAACAACCAAGAAGGCTAACAGACCTAAGGAAGCAGTTACTATAACACCCAACCAAGGAACACCATGTTTGGTAACGTAAGCAAATTGTTTTGGAGCATTACCGGTTTGAGCTAGTGCGTATAGGACACGAGAACCGACGTAAACATTGGAGTTTGCAGCGGAAATGATGGTCAACATAACAACGGCATTGAAAATGTCTGGCAAAGCGTAGGTACCTGCATTTTGAATCGAGATAACGAATGGAGAGGATGCAATGTACGAATCACCAGATGATAAAGTGTGATCGTTGTATGGAACTAATAGACCAATGAAAAATAAAGACATGATGTAGAATAAAGCGATTCTGAAGACAACCTTGTTGATTGCTCTTGGAACACTCTTTCTTGGATTAGCTGCTTCACCGGCAGTGATACCGACCAATTCGGTGCCTTGGTAAGTGAAAGCAGCGTTAATCAAAGAAGAAACCCAACCTAGAAATCTACCCTCGTTGACATCCTTCGAAATGATACCTGGACCCCATGGACCTGGATTTCTCCAATAACGGAAACCGATTGGACCTTGGGAGGAGCCACCACAGACAATAACCAGGGCGTATATTAAGTAACCAATGATGGCTAGAACTTTGATGGAGGCAACCCAAAACTCGACTTCACCGTAGACTTTAACTGGGAAGAAGTTCAGCAGGGTGACAAAGACCCAGAAGATTGCGATCCATGCAGCTAGAGGTACAGCATCCGTCCAGTACTGGATGACTTGACCGACAACGGAGATTTCTACGGCATATGTGATGGCCCAATTGAACCAGTACATGTAACCGTTAGTAACACCGAATGCTGGTGACAAGAATCTTTTCGAGAAGACAGTGATGGAAGAAGTGACAGGGATGAAAGTTGCCATTTCACCCAGCGATTGAGTGATGAAGTATATAATGGAACCCATGAAGATATATGCGATCAGAGCACCGACGGGACCTGCGTTTCCTAGTGGGGTAGAGATACCGACAAACAGACCTGTACCGATAGTGCCACCTAGGGCTATCATTCCGATGTGTCTCTGTTTCAAAGCACGCTTGACCCTTGTGTCTTGAACGTGACCAGCCTCTTCTGTGTCGGAGAGGTCTAGATCGCCATTTGCAGCAGAACTGTTGTCAGCTACACTCACGTTATAGGAGAGCTGGTCAGAGAAAAGTTTGCCTGCCATGGCCGCCTTCTTCCGTTGAGAGGGCTCCATGTCGGTGTCGCTGTCATATTTTTTGTTCGTGTTACTTGCTGTTGTGCTGAGATTATTGCTTGTGTATTCCGGATTGTCGATCAGCTCGATGTCCTCCGATTGGGAGGCATAGTGACTATTCATGAGTGATTGCGATACTTTACGGTGCTTAGTGAATGGGACAGTCCAAACAAGTGTAAAACGTTCAGAGTGCAAGCTACAGAGTGATCTACATTACAGCTCATTTTTAATGAAAATGATTCTTTTTATATATAAAATTTCGTAAACGGAAAACTATCAGAAATCAGTCATGAATATTCATCGTAATTTCGCAAAAATCTTTCAGCGCCGCGCAACACCGTGCCCGCTGGGATTTTTTCGATGCACAAGTACTATGCAAACGTCAGAGTTCCGCGGAAAACGGAAAAACCACGCATGCCGGGTAATCACCATACGGAATGCGTTCCTCCCCCACATTGCAGCCGCCAGAACCGTAGCCGCCCAACCCTCGACAAAATGTAGAGCGCGTAGCCTGATGCACACAAGGTCCTTTCTTTGCTGTTGCCTTCTGACAACCTCTGACCAGTTTGTATTCCCAAAATCAACGACATCCAGCAGATTCATGGCTCTCTTTATATGCGTTTTGATCCAATTCATTGTCATCAAATCTCAACAATACCATGTCTCCACTTTTATCTCCCAATCTGGAAATCTTCGGTGCTGAGTCCCGATAAATGACACCTGGCCTCTCCTTGTCCCTTATTCTCCCTCCAACAATTTCGCAAGACAATTAATAAAGTGACACAAAAATAATTCAGCGTCATTCATACCCCGCAGTTAACAACCGACCATTCAACAAAGACACACACACAAGAGCTGGTTTTTTAAGATTGTGATTTACACTTTAAGTAAGTCTTTATTAATTTATATATATATAGGGCCAGCTAACATACAATTTCGTAAAGAACAATACACTTTCCATATCCTTCGCAATGAATGATAATATATTGACAGATATTTATGCTTCTGAGCATGTACTAATAGCCAATGTGTTAATCAGATCATTTCGTTATCTTCTTGTAAGTTGACGCAACACAGTCAAGTTGACATACCAGCGTATATCGACACAGAGTGTGTGTTATGCTGTTGACTAATAAATTTCGCTATTTCCCTCCGCATCATTGTTCACGGCATAGTTAGGCCATCGGTGAAAAATTGTTCACTTCTGTATTCAGTTGTATGTGTGGGAAGACACTTCTTTGCTTGGTATTTTATGTATTTAAACATATATCTATTTAAAGATCGAGACATTAGGAACATCAACACGGTCAAGATCAGGATCAAGACCAAGATCTAACTTAATATTTACACTAGCTTATCATTCTTTCCAACAACATCAAAAGGTCCAGACAAGCAACACATGTCGCAGAAGGATCTATCGCAGTATGAACTGCAAAGTTACACTTCCAACAACCGCTCCTCAGCGAGCGAGATGAATAAGGGCAGCGATGCAAAGGAGAAGGTCGATGTCATCTCTTCCTCTGGAAGTCTGTCCAAACGCAAGCGAATTAATAGGAGTAGAGCCAACTCCAACAGTGACCTTGAAGGCAGCGCTGCTGATGGAACAGCCAGGGCAAGAGACATTGACAACGCTGACGTGGATGACGACGACTACTACATGGACGAAGGTGTCGTCAAGGAAGCTGAAGTCAAACGTCAGTTGAAACAGAGACACATTGGGATGATCGCTCTGGGGGGCACAATCGGTACAGGTCTGTTCATCGGTATCGCCACTCCTCTAGGGAATGCAGGCCCCGTCGGCGCTCTGATCGCATATCTATTTATGGCTACCATTGTCTTCTCAGTGACACAGTCCCTAGGGGAAATGGCTACGTTTATTCCGGTCACTTCCAGTTTCACCGTCTTCTCATCCAGATTCTTATCCCCAGCTATTGGCGCTGCTAATGGATACATGTACTGGTTCTCTTGGGCCGTCACTTTTGCTTTAGAGCTGTCCGTCGTGGGTCAGATCATCCAGTTCTGGACACACGCCGTCCCTCTATCAGCTTGGATCGTCATCTGGTGGGTTATTCTAACTATTATGAACTTGTTCCCAGTCAAATTCTACGGGGAATTCGAGTTCTGGGTCGCTTCCATCAAAGTCCTCGCAATCATTGGTTTCCTAATCTATTGTCTGTGCATGGTCTGTGGTGCTGGTGTTACTGGGCCAGTTGGTTTCCGTTATTGGAGGAACCCAGGTCCATGGGGTCCAGGTATCATTTCGAAGGATGTCAACGAGGGTAGATTTCTAGGTTGGGTTTCTTCCTTGATTAACGCTGCTTTCACTTACCAAGGCACCGAATTGGTCGGTATCACTGCCGGTGAAGCAGCTAATCCAAGAAAGACCGTTCCAAGAGCAATCAAGAAAGTTACATTCCGTATTCTGATCTTCTACATCCTATCTCTGTTCTTTATTGGTCTATTGGTTCCATACGATGACGAAAAGTTGACCAGTACAGACTCATACATATCAGCTTCCCCATTTATTATTGCTATAGAGAACTCCGGTACAAAAATCCTGCCACATATCTTCAATGCCGTCATTTTATCGACTATAATATCAGCAGGTAACTCCAACGTCTATGTTGGTTCCAGAATCTTATTCGGCTTGGCCAAGACAAAGTTGGCACCTAAATGGTTTGGTTACACCAGCAGAGGTGGTGTCCCATACTACTCTGTATTCTTCACATCTTCCTTCGGTGCATTGGCGTTTCTGGAAGTTTCCTCTGGTGGTGCAAAAGCTTTCAACTGGTTATTGAACATTATTTCTGTCGCTGGTTTCTTTGCTTGGTTATTGATATCCATTGCACATGTCAGGTTCATGCAGGCATTAAAGCATCGTGGTATCTCTAGAGACGACTTACCATTCAAAGCCAGGTTCATGCCTCATCTAGCATACTATTCGATCTTCTTCATGACGATCATTATTATCATTCAAGGTTTTACAGCATTTGCCCCAACATTCAACGGATCGGATTTCGTTGCTGCTTACATCTCCATCTTCCTTTTCTTCTTCTTGTGGCTCTGTTTCCAACTGTATTTCAGATCGAAACTACTATGGACAGTCGAAGAAGTTGATATCGACACCGACAGAAGAGATGTCGACGCAATTATTTGGGAGGATTCTGGACCAAAGACATTCTGGGACAAGTTCTGGGATGTAGTAGCATAATTGGCGACCATACACTCACATTCCCCTCCATCGTCAAACAAATCACATAAATGCAACAAAACACACTGGAAAGAAAGCATCAAGACCGTACCGCTGCAGACAGTGAGTATATTTTTTTGCCCACAGGAACACAGAATATCATTACTATCATGTACGCCTAAGCTCTAATCGGTGTGCCTACACTGCAGCAACGTTGTTCAAATTCAAAAAGAAATATTAACCATTCCTCGCCCAATCTAGATCGAAACAAGGAACGGTTTCGTACTATCATGTAGATGTGATTCTTATTCACAATGTAATAAAATATAGATAATTTAAACTGATCGTCATCATCAATATAAGACAACTTTTAATAACGATCTTTAAATATCTACATTTTACTTGTATAGCAATACGTTATGAATACGTGACCCGCACAATACACTGAGACTTTGATTTCGCTTATGGGCCCTTTGTCTTTTTCCGAAAATTGATGATGGATTTTTTGTTTATTGCCCTTTTGAACAGATTTGTAGGAAACTGTTATGTAATTTAATGCATAAATAAGTAAATAAATAAATATAATATTTATGTTATATTGGGGGTTTTTAGACTTCCTTCAGAGTAACTTTTTAAAAGAAGCAGTGCACTATTGAAGTGAACTTTTGCATCACAAACAGGTTAGCTTCAGGTCTATTCTGATCATTATAAAGTTATTATTTTATTTGGTTTTAAAAATAGACTAACCAGGAAGTTTTGTCAATTGAAAGCAAAACCATACGTATACCTATATATTTTTAGGTTTCAAAGGGCAACATGTTAAGAGGATCCAATTCCAAGAGTTCCTCTTCTTCGAGCTCTGTGGGAAAAGATAATAGTGTGGGTTCCGGGTTGCTACACAATTTGAAGAAATTGACAAACTCCAGTTCTACCACATCTCAAAACAATGCGATTAATAAATCAGATATTTCAAGTCCCAAGAGTCAACTACTCACAAATAAGTTATCCATGGACGATTTGAAACCTTTGAATAAAAGAACGAGTCTGAATAACCAGAATTTATCACAATATATAAATGGGAAACTACCGAAGTCTCAATCAGATTCTAGTCATTTGGGTAATGTCAAATCTAACCATAAATATGAAATAAATGAAAATATTCAAGATGGAAGTAGTCCGAATCATAACAGGTCTGCTTCTGTTCAGTCTTCCGCAAAATACTCTTACTCTAGACGTTCATCAAATTCAACAGCAGCAACAAGGCTTTCACGACAATCAACTAATTTCAGTGGTTCTACCCCAAGTGTGTTTTCACAAGGATCATATGCGAACCTATCAAAATATATGGACTCTAACGGGAGATTAAATTTAGATATGCCAACTGATACCCATGAAATCGAATCGTTATTCGAAGAATTAATGTATAAGAGAAATATTTTACAGGCATTAAGCCCTGATAAACAACGTGATATAATGAATTATGATACTAAGAAAAAATGGATGATTGTCAAACAAGATTTACAGAATGAGTTAAAGAGAATAAAACTGAAAAACAATAACATAAATAATTCTGACACAACCATAATACCTTCAAGCATGCCATCTTCGAATATCTCAGAAAGATCATCCGTAAACACAATGGATAACAACCTGCGAACTATTGATACCAATGCATCAAATCCTAGAATTCATAGAAAGGGACAAAAAAGTATGTCATCATTATCTAATGCGACAACAACAGCACCATCCGGAGTAAATGCTGAGTATTCCAAAATTAGATCAATCTCTGAATCGAGTGATAAGACCAATATTGCACCTATTCATTACGTTAGAAAAATTTTGTCTGATACATTATCAAAGAATGAATTGAATGATTTATGGGTTACATTAAGAACAGAACAATTAGACTGGGTAGATGCATTTTTGGAACATCAGGGTCATATTGCAATAGCAAATAATTTAATAAGATGTATCTATAAAACGGCACCTGGATCAAATTTAAGTGATGAATTAATTGAAAAAGAATACGGGTTTTTTAAATGTTTCAGGGTGTTGGCAATGTTAGATCAGGGATTGTACGAATTTACAAAACACAAACTAATGATGGATACCCTTGCATTTGGTTTATTCTCAACAAGAGTTTCGACAAGGAAAATGGCATTAGAAATATTGGTGTATATTATTAACAAAAAAAATACACAACGTTTTGAGTCTGTGATCATGTCATTGGATAGGTTCTTTAGATTATCAGAAAATTTAAATATGCTCAAAATCATTACTCAATTTGGTGGTGCTTTTTCACGTACTTCACCGGATACTCAATTCAAAATATTCCAAGCGTTTGTTATATCTTTGGAAAGTACATTGAATGGTAGGGGTAAAATGGGTTCCAAGGTAGGTGCCTCAGATGATTTTAAAGTTTCAGGTGGTGAAAATGCAATTCTTGAATATTGTCTCTGGGCACTGATTTTTATTAATAAACTATGTAATTTTTCAGATGAATTAAATCAGAGAGTTGTCCTACGTACCAAATTTGAAAACTTGGGTGGTTTGAGAGTAATGACAAAATTAAAATTAATGGATTACGAAAAAATGACTGTACAAGTTGAAAATTATGAAGATCATAAACTAGATGATTTTAATTCCTTGTTAGAAATGAAAAGTAGTAGTGCACAAATTAACATGCAAGATCCTACCTCGTTGATTGGAAGTTTATGGGAAGTATGTAAGGGAACTGAAAATGAAAAATTATTATTATCTTTAATGCAGCATTTATTCTTATCAAGTTCAAAACTGGTAGATGATAAACGCGAGCCTGCTAAATTATCTAAACAATTGAAATTAATGGATTCACTAATGACAAATATCACAGCATCAGAAGTTGATGAACAAACACACATGAATTTAGCAATCCAACGTTTATACGATTCTATGCAAACTGATGATGTCGCACGTAGAGCCATTCTAGAAACTAGAACGCTATCTAAAAAATTAGAAGAAGTGACAGCTGAAAAAGAATATCTAAAAGAGAAGTTAAGCAAGGCCGAAAATGGACTTGTTGGTCAACTCGAGTTGGAATTAGAGCAAAGAGACAACATTTTAACTAAAAGCCAAAGGGTAACTAAACAGCTTCAAGCGGAGCTTGAAGACCTTAAGAAAAAACATTTATTAGAAAAACATGAGCATGAGGTTGAATTAAGGAAGATATTAACCATTGTAAATACAAATACTGATGCAGACGCTAGTTTAAATAACTCTTCTGATAAAAAACATAATATACAGAAGGCCCTTGAAACAGAATTATCAAGAACTAAAAAAGATCTAAATAATGACGTAAAAAAATTCGGTATTTCTGTTCAACCCAATAAGAGATTGAGAATGTTGAGATTGCAAATGGAAGATATTGAGAAAGAAGCCAGAGAACTAGAAATGACAAACTTTTCAGAACATCAGAAACTCAGTTTAGAGTCGCCTGCTGTTTTAAATAAAACCAAAAAGGAAACCAAAAAGAAAAGCAAAAAGAAAAGCAAATCAAGTAAGTCAAAGGAAGAAAATAATCGTAAGAGGGCCAATGCTATTAAGAAACAGAAACTATTAGAATTACGCAGAGATCTTGCGATGATTCAAGCAGAAACAAATGATGTTTCGAAGTTTAATGTCGATAAAAGAGTAAATGAATTATTCAAAGAGAAAAAACACGAAGCTTTGAATAGGTTACAAATGCTAGAAAAAAAATATAAGAGTTTTGAAATCGATTTTGATCCTAATGACTTTAAACAAGCTCAGCTAGATTCTAATGCTTCTTACGAATCATTAGATCCAAATTTCGTAACTAAAAAGATAACTGATATTGATCGTATAGCTGACGAGTTAGATGCATTTTCTGGTGATGGAACTAGTTCTTATAGTTCATCAAGCCTATCTGATAGTGAAAAAAATTACTATGAGTCAAATGCAGTGCCTACAATAGGCCCACAAAAAGGTTTAATAGATGGTAGTTCATTTTTAGAGAGTCTTTCTGAAAAATATGGAACCGCTCAAAATACAGAAGGAACAAGTTTAAGTCCATTATCTCCTCAAAATAGAATTGCAAGTCTGGGAGAAAAATCATTTATGAATAGATTCAAAAGGAAGCCTTCGTCTATGCAATTCTTAGAAGAGTTATCCCAAAAAGTTGGAGGGGAAGCACTTGGTAAAGATAATAACGAAACATCTGATATTAATAACATATCATCCGAAGAAGATAATAGTAGCAACTCAGAGAGTGAATTGAATAATGAACCAGAAGTTGAAGCGATAGATGCAGACCTCACTGTTTCTGAGAGCAAAGGAGCAGGAGCTCCACCTCCTCCACCTCCACCTCCACCAGAATTTCCTGCTTCTTTATTACCAAACGCCACTGGAGGTAGCACTATACCTGTACCACCACCACCACCTCCTCCTCCTCCTCCTCCAGCACTCCCTGCCTCCTTATCACCAAATGTCACAGAAGGTAGCTCTATACCTCCTCCTCCACCTCCGCAGTTTATGGGTCTAAATAAGATGTATCGTTCTGGAGATGGGTCTCAGATATTAAATGAATCACCATCATTATACAGCAAATATCCACGTCCTCAAAAGAAATTAAAGCAGTTGCATTGGGATAAATTAGATGATTCAGAAGGGTCTATTTGGTCATCTGCGATGGCAGAACAGTTTGCAGATGATTTATATGAAAAGGGTGTGTTACACAATTTGGAGAAAGCTTTTGCAGCACGTGAAATTAAATCTCTAGCCAACAAGAAAAAGGAAGATTTGGATAAGATATCTTTTTTATCCAGAGACATATCACAACAATTTGGCATCAATTTACACATGTTTGGATCTTTAACAGTCGATGAGTTGGTTATAAAAATTTTAAAATGTAACCGTGACGTTATGAACACACCTAGTGTAATTGAATTTCTATCAAAGCCTGAAATCACAGATGTATCTATAAACTTGGCAAGAAATTATGCTCCTTATATTACAGATTGGGAAGGCGTTAAACATGTTGAAGATGCTAAAGCACCTGAGAAATCTGTTGACGGGCTACAAAGAGCTGACCAAATTTATGTTCAATTAATGGTAAATTTACAGAGCTATTGGCCATCACGTATGAGAGCTATAAAAGTAATTACAAGCTATGAGAAAGAATACACTGAACTGGTCACAAAATTAAGAAGAATAGATTCTGCAGTTAGCGCTATACAAAAGTCAGACAATTTAACTAATTTATTTAATGTTATTCTTGCAGTGGGTAATTATATGAATGATTCTTCCAAGCAGGCACAGGGTTTCAAATTAAACACCCTGCAGAGATTGACATTTATAAAGGATTCTACTAATAGCATGACATTTTTGAACTATGTTGAGAAAATTATCAGGGAGAACTATCCAGAATTTAATGGGTTCATTGAAGAGTTGGAGCCTGTTTTAGACGTAGTTAAGATTTCAGTAGAACAACTGGTTAATGATTGTAATGAATTTACACAGTCAATTATGAATGTAGAAAGATCCTTAGAAATCGGTAATTTGAGCGACTCCAGCAAATTTCATCCATTAGATAAAGTTATCACAAAGGTATTACCAGTTTTACCAGAGGCAACTAAAAAGAGTGACTTACTAACCGATGAGGTTAAGTTAACATTTATGGAATTCGAAGCATTAATGCAAAAGTTTGGTGAGGATTCAGGGGATAAGTTTGCTCAAAACTCTTTTTTCAAGAAGTTTGCTGATTTCATAAATGAATATAAAAAGGCTCGTGCTCAAAACCTAAAAGCTGAAGAAGAAGTAAGAAAATATGAAAGGCATAAACAAATGGTTGAAGAACAACAACGTAAAGCCAAAGAACAGGAGAAGAATTATATGGAAACTGGCGTGTCCGATTCTGAAAGTGCTGAAGCTAAGGGTGATAACCGTGGCCATATGGATAAATTATTAGCACAGTTGAAAAATGCTGGTCCAGCTAGATCTGATCCATCTTCTGCTAGAAAGAGGGCTGTTATGAGGAAGAAATTGCTAAGTGAAAAAGACAGTACATCGGTAATCTTAGATGACTTAAACGCAGGAGATGGATCTATTATTTATTCTCCAACTACCGATAAAGTTGTGGATACGTCATTGGGAGAAGACGAAATGATCTTAAAATCACCTACCCCTAAATCTAAAGATAATTTGGAAACTGATAATAATAGTGATAAGAGTAGAAATGATACGTTAACTGTAGATGATGTAGAACAAAATACTGATACAAATGCGGAAACCGACATTACAGACGACGGAAATAGTAATGGTGATGGGGAGGATGAGGTCATTACAGATCGAGCTAAAGCATTATTGATGGAATTAAGAGGATCTCAAACCCCAAGCAAAAAGAACTCACATTTAGACGATCAAAGAGAGAAGCTGCGCTCTAGAAGAAACCGTAGAAGACAAACGTTTGGTGAAGAATCGAACTCAACTCCAAGCAATCGTTTAACGTTTGTGTCGGACGAAAACAGCCCAACTGCAACAGAATTTGTCGATGCCGATGAAGATACATTACAGGAGAATGTGCCTAATACAGACACATCAAGTACTCTATCTAAAGATGATAGCGAGGATACTGAATCACAATGATAGAACTTCAATCTACGTTAGCAATATTCAAGAAATATTAATTATATCAAGTCAATATGTATTGTTTCCTTCTGCTCTCGTCTCCCAAATTTTTACCAATTATATAGGAATAATTTAGATAACATATTATAGATATCTTAGACATCGTCACAATAATAGACAATTGGATATAATCGAGTAAGTTACAGGCTACATTCATAGAAGTATCGTTAATGAAACACCATCAATATCAATGTCGAACTGATGTTGAACGTTAACGTTATATAGCCATTTTATTTACAAGCACGCACGTGATCAGGAATTTTCCTCTATTGTTTTTTTCAATATTTCTCAGAATAGATATTTACAGATTAATATGAATTATATCATGAGCAATACTTGCTCATAAATAAAGCAGTTAATAGTTATGTAATAATATCGGATATCATCATAGATAGTCAGTACATCTATCTAGTCAATACGTTTTAGCTGGAACTTAGCAATCTGCTCAAATAATTTTTCCGAACCAAAAACCAGCTTCTTTCAAAGCGGTGATATTAACAATATGAGCGGCAATTCTGATGAAGACAAGAGAGTTTCTGTTCAACTAACTAGTTTATCCACACAGTTACTTGAAAGTATTGAGAAGCAATCTTCACTGGAGGATAAACTGAGGCAATCGAGAAAGATCATTGAAGAACAGAAAACTACTATAACTCAATACAATGAACTAAGGATTAAGTATGATCAGCTAGATAAGAACTTTTCAAAAAAGAAAGTTGATTTGCAAAGGCTAGAACAACAATTACAAGCAGAAAAGCTTGGTAAAGCTGAAGCAGAACGGAAAGTTGACGAACTTAACAAAGAAGTAGAAGAACTGACAGCTTCATTGTTCGATGAAGCTAATAATATGGTGGCTGACGCCAGAAAGGAAACAGATTCCATTGAAACAAAGAATAAAAAACTAACTGAACAACTATTAGAAAAGGACACGATATTGGAGACTTTAAATTTACAATTGAAGAACTTGAAGACAGTTTTACAAGATTTGCAAACGGAGAGTAGCATGTCTATTATAAATAATGGAAATATATCTTTAAAAGGGGATGTGCCGCTATCTAACGAGAATGGAGGATCATCATCTCATTCATTGAAAAAGATGTCTACAACTACATCGTTTCAATCTCAACAAGAAGTCGTGAATTATGCTATCTTCACTCCAAAAATTACAAATATACGTTATGATACTTTCCTATATAACGAATTTTTGAAGTTTGTTGCTGTTTTGCCTCACTGTAATAGTATTAAAAACACATCTGCAGAATCTAAACTATTAAGAAGACTTATTAGCGACGAAATACATCCGGTACTAAGGCTTGATACGTCTAATGGCTTGGGTTGGCTAACAAAGAGGACATTAATGAATCAAATAGTAGAAGGTCTTGTTGTAATCGAGCCGTTAAGTGGAATAAATGAAACGTATAGACAGAGTGCACTTTATGAAGTAAGCATTTCAAAAAGCTCTATTAAATCTGACCAAATTACAAAAGCAAAAATGTTTAATTTTCCTGCTGATTCTCCTCCAATTGCAGTACGTGATCCATGTGCCTTCTGTGATGAATCAAGATCAGATTGTATTGGGCATGCGAGAATGTATATGTTGAAAACCCAGACTAGAAATGATGATGATACATTATCCATCACAAATCAGTACCCACTATGTCAGGCATGTTTGATCAAAGTTAGACAAACTTGTGACATTTTTGCATTTTTAAGGTCCTTGAAATCTGGTGTGTGGCAACTTGAAAAAGTTACATTATCAACGATTTCCAAAGGTGATACATCCTCTTTTTTGAAGGTTGCTGAAAACCAATTTAAGCAAAATGAAAAGGCCACTGCTCAAGAGAAAAAACAAAAAAGAAAAAGTATTATCTCGTCTTTAGGGAAAAGTCATTCGTCTTATGTAAACGCAAAACTTGATTGTACTGTTGAGCCAGTTGGATTACCTTCTACTAACATCCAAAGGGCATGGTTACAACTTTGTAAACTTCGTTCGATCTTGCATTGGTCTCATATAGGTATCTCGAACACTGAGGATTGTGTTACCTCTACGTTTGCCCCAGTAGCGACAAACAACAAAGTTGTAGCTGATAAATTAGAGCCATCCTTATCGGGAACATCAGGCACCAATGGCTCTTTCATTCCTCAAAGGGACAATAATGCATCCGAAGAATCATTCTTATCTATTCCAGAGGACATTGATAATGATGATGATATATTTGATTTTGAGAATGAGGGGAATACAACCGGAAATATAGAAAATGGAAATACTACTCTAGAAGATCGTAAAGAGGAAAATGAGACTGCCAACTTGACCGACGAACTAGATACAGCTAATGTAAGGGATATAGTTGATTCAACAGATGGAGTAGAAGCAGTGGATGACATAGAAGCAACTGATGAAATAGGAGCAACTGATGAAACGGAAGCAACTGTTGAAGATGATATATTGAGTGTCGGTGATTTAGTCAAAATAATAGATGAAAACACAATCACTCATGTCAATAAAGAGAAGCTACATATTGTTGAAGAAAATCTAAACTTGGAGGTTATAGATTCGTCTCCCGCTAAAAATACTAATAAAAAATCAAATAAACACAAAGATTTTAGGAAAAGTATTCTTAATGATTTAGATGCGTTAGAAGAACAATTTGAAAGCGGTTTAAAGTTAAATAATTCGAATGAAAATGTAAATACGACAAAATGAAAGAATATCAAGTGATTTAACTTGGTCATATTTGGCAGGTATCAATGATAATATCATCATATAATTGTTTGTTAATTACATCATTGCACTAGTAAATAATTAATAGATAATGAATCAACTGCGTTAAATAAAGATATTTACTGATCTTTCCTGCTGCTGATTTTATAGTCATCATATATTAAACTAGAATGTTATAATAAGAATAAAATTGTAAGGACCTAAACACCGTTGGCCCTTTGATACCTAAACTATTAATATATCATTTTAATGTGCCAAATCAAATCACGTTGTCAAGTAATAAAAGGATATGGTTGATTAGTAAAGAGTAATTGTTGAGGAATATGATATTCTTTATATTTTAAAAACTATAGTTATGTATAATTATATTTTCAACTCAATCATCCTCATCGATAAATACATGCTGTCTTTTTCTTGTTGATATCACTTCCTCTTCTTCTAGTTCATTATCTATCTTTATTTCTCTATCATGATGTCCGTTTTGCTCATCGTAATTATCTTCTTCCAAATTATGCTTTTTAACATTTTCCTTCGTGGTTAATAACTTGTGTGAACCATCGTCAGAGTCACTAGAGCTATTCATATCGTCATCAGATAGATCTGTATCATTATTAGTAAATGGTATATCTAATTCTGCATCTGAATCTTGAATTATCTCCGTCTCAGGTAAAATACCAGCAGTATTTTTTGTCTCTTGAGATGAATCATCTTCATTTAATTGCTGTGTGATCTGTTCAGTACGAGATTTTAGAGATAAATCAGGATGAGAATTAGTATACTCGATTGTAGATAAATCCTTAACATCTAATACCTGACCATCAAATAATGCAGAATAGTCATTGATTAAATGGCCTTTATTATTCATTCTTTCTTCAGCAAATTTTGTGAATTGTTTATATTTATCATCTGGAAGTTGGCCATTGTGTTTATCTAATAACAATCTCATGTACATTTCATTTTCAAAAAATACAGGATCTAATTCTTCATCTTCTTCGGAATCACTAATAAACTCTTTACTGGATATTTGTAGTCCACTTTTTTTAGTTTTAATTTCATTACCATCAACATCAAATGTTGGCAGATTATTGCTAGTATTTTTACCTTTACTTTTCCTTTGTTTCGACTTCTTCTTCGATTTTGCAATTCCTTTACTTAGTGAACGTTCTGATAAGTCGGTGTTCGTTCCCTGTAGCTCTTTGAAATAATCATTGTCATTGATAATGGAAGCGTCCGTGTAGTCATATTCTTCATTGCCATTCCATCCATCTTCCTCTTCATTTTCATCTACTGATGTTTTTGAATTAGGTCTTGTTAGGTAAGTTGAAGATGGTTTTCCATTTGGTGTTTCAAATGGAGTCGCTTTATGAAATTTGATATAGTCTAAGAATGTAGATAAAGTTCCGATATCAATATCACCAGGTATATAACATTTCTCATCACGATTATTTGGAATTTTATAACCCGTTAATTGTAACAAAGCTCTAAAATCTTTGTCTCGTACAGTGGATTCAATAATGTTTTCATTTTCGGTGATTAAATATTCATGAGGAGGATTACTTCCGTTATCATTGTTTGTGGCGTATAACTTAAATTTATCTATTGATTCAGCCAAATGTTCAATTAGATAATCTACAAGTTCATTCTTGCCATCATCCAATAACGAAGAAATCAATATACCAAATTTTAAGTTTAGCAATTCCTGCTCAGTATATCTGTTCTCATTTTCAATTGGTTTAAAGTAGCTAACCGATACACCATCATAATTATTTACTTTTGATCTTCTTACCTCCCCAAATCTTTGATAGTAACCTACTTCATTATCATGTAAAGTTGGGAATAATATACCAATAAACCAGGCAGGTGACACCTTTAATTTCTTTTTCAATCTTGTTAAATAATATTTTGAAAAGTCATCAACATATTTCCTTGAGGATGATGATCTTGGTAAACCATTAGATGCTAACATATCTCTAAAGAGTAGCATCAAGTCAATTCTGAATAGAAGAGCTTCATCTTTCGAATCAACAAATATTCTATGGAAAAATGATATTACTTTCTTAATACTATCATCTTCTAATTCTCTAAATCTCTCTAAAAATTTTAGATAAGTATTAATAGTATTATCGTTTATATATCTACCGAGTACACGTCCAAAATTTATTTCTATTGACGTTGTAACTGGAGATAGAATTTCTACAGCTTCATCTCTTCCAACGTTGTCCCTCTCCATTAATTTTCTTATATCTTCGAGAGATACATTCATAGCTTTCCTACCTCTCTTTTTTCCTTCGATTCTCAGTAATCTATCACCAGCATAGTTTTGTAATGTTTTAAGAATGGTATGAGTTAGTTCAATTGCATTCTTCATGAACTGAATTGAATGTTTCTCGGCAATTCTTGGCAAATTGGCTAATAATTGAATTCTGTCATCACTGAAAAGTCTACTTATGATGTATTCTATTTCATCAAAATTGACATCGTCTTCAGATACCTGAGTTAGTGAAAGTAATTGATTAAAAGCAATCATGCCAGCATGAGCAACAATCCAATTTTTTTGCTCTACACCCGTTCTTAATAAGGAAGACATTAAAATAAATGATGTTTCTTTAAATACGGATTGTATAGGATTGAAATTATCAACTAAGTTATATTGATATCTTAGAATTTGATACTTAATGAACCAAGCAAAAAAAAGTAAATATTCGACTTGTTCAAGACTTACCATTTGATCTTGTTCAGTGGTAAAATGATTTGTAACACTTTTTAGAAGAACATTAAAACTTGAATCTATGAAGTTATTAATAAAATCTTTAAATTTTTTCAAAGTACTATCATCAAATGATGAAACATCTGCCTGTGAATTTAGTAAACTACTAGGTAACCCTTCATGGATCACATCATCTTTGTCTCCCATAATTCTCTTGTTCCATTTTTTACTACTGTCTAATTTTTTCATTGCATCAATGTCATTAGTTAAACCTTGAGTACCTGATATTGTCAATCTACCATTATCTGGGGTTTGGATAGATAATAATGCACCAAATCTGGAATGTCTCGATGAAGTATTTTTAATTACGTTGGTCTTTAATTGTTTTTCCTTTGCTAGAAGGGTTGTTAATTGGACTCCTGTATTAGATAAGTGTGGGGTATTTGAAGGTGTCCCATTATCTGTAGATGAATGGAATTCTCTGTTCTTTTTTCTGCTAAACAACTTTTTTTGGTTGACGTCTTTTGTTAAATAGAACATAACCTCTAACAAAGGTAAATTGATGAAATCTTGATCAAATTCTGTAGAAAGTGAACTACCTAAAGTAAGTATTAATTTAAAAACTTTGTTTCTGTGGAAACAATTGATAACTGAACTTAATGATATATCATCCATCGACACATTCGGAGGTAAAGTATCTGTTGATCCAATACCCTTTGCTGACCTTTTCTTTGCTGTAATAGATAATTCACCTGGCTCGATTGCAATAATATTTCTCAAAAAGCTTAATACTAGTCTTAATATAGTATTATCTCTAGCTGTTCTATTTGCCCTGTCTATTTTTATTACATTGAATGCTAGTCTTAATACAGCCTTAAATACTTTACCATTTTCTATTGTTAGAACATCTTTTTTATACATCAATTGGTGTTTCTTCAACTCAGAATAACCTGAAACTTGTTCGTATGAAGATTGATCTGTAATAATTAACGGCCAAGTCATCAAAACCATTAATTGTAAACAATTTAGTGCAATTTTATCAAAATATATTTTGTTTTTGATAGAAGTTGAAGCAGCATTATCTGAATTAAGATTGTTTTTTCCCAATTTTGATGCAAGAGATGACTTAGTCTCCCAATCAATTAATAAAGGTATCAGATCATTGGAGAAAACCTTATATTCTGCTGCTGCCATTGCAACATCCCATCTATTTTGCTGGTCGTCAACGAGCTTAAACCACCTTTTCAAATCTTTTAAACATGCCAAACAATCGTCACCTTGTTTGTAAGGTGGAGGGTCTAAGGTAGAAGTGTAATCGGGACCACCGATAGCAGTGGCCAAGAGAGCAATTCTAGCTCTTAAAATATTATGTGGCGATGTTCCATTATCAATCCCAGCAGTGACCATTTTTGCACCAAAATCCACGGAATGCTTTGACAATATGTACAAATGTTATCCACTTCTTGAATGAAATGTATTAATTTCTCAATTTTTTATTGGCAATATTATGTCACTGATAATTAACGATTGCTCAGTTGAATCCACTAATGACGTTTTTAACTAGAGGATCATGTTATTACAAATGTTATAAATGCATTGTGTTGAATTTTATATATAATTACAAGACACGAAATACTACATTTTAATTAAAGTAAAATACGCGTTAATTGGAAAATGCGATGAGATGACATAAATGATGATATTAAGTTCTTAGTTATGTGTGATGGTTTTTAATCAAATTAACTAAAACATATTATTAAAGTAAATATTATATAGCTCATATCTGTTTAAATAAATAATTTTAATTCCTTAATACTGGTGTTGCTTCTTGTTGCTACCAACGGAGAGGATAGGACTTTACTGACAGCGTCAGTGCCGTTCATTCCTTTCGACATGTAATACCCAACAACACCTGCAACAATCCCACAACTATACGAAGTTCCTGTTACATTATGTATTAACTCCTTTCCACCATTACTACTTGTTTTTAACGTTGAAATGTCCACTCCTGATGTGTATATGTCAACGCAGGATCCATAGTTGGAAAATTTAGCAATATCCAAATAATTTTGTTCTTCTGAATACTCCAACGAACCTACAACTAATACGTTTGATAATTTTTTGATACCCATAGGACTTAACTTGCAAGCATTTTGATGTTTGTTCCCAGCGGGTATAATTACAGGGATTTTCTTTGATATATTTTCAATTGCAGACTCTAAAATGGTATTCTTTTCCGTTTGAAATGGCAAGACAATGATTGAAGGTCTCATGGTTTTCTGTTCATGTTTTTCGATTAATGACAAAGCAGACAATACTCGTGACATTGTGGCATGTTTTGTATTAGCATCTACTACTCTAACATCGACTAAATTTGCACTTTTCAATACACCAAATGGATCAGAGTTTATAATTCCTGCCATGGCAGTTCCATGCCCATTGAAATCTCCGCTTGGAATCGGACTGGTGGTTAGGTCAATTAACTTATGAATGTTGTTTTGTAGATAAATTGGATGCTGTATATCGATTCCAGTATCCACTATATAAATATCTACACCATTACCTGACGTGTCACTAAAAATATATTGATTGTTTGCATAATGATACTGAGAACTTTTTATACTATCTTTTGTCAACCTTCCCAAATGCTTCGGTGCATCTGTTTGTTTTAAATAGCCTTGCAATTCTAAGTATTTTTCAGTAGATATAGCAGCAGCAGCATTGTCCTCAAAAACACTCGATACTTGTTCCTTACTTAAGTCACCAGAAAAGGCAATAAACGAGTTCCCAATTTCAATAGGAAGTATATTACTATCCATGACATCTATATCATGCTTCTTAAGAAACGCATTCACTTGAGTATTTTCAACTAATTGAATAATATATTGTGTACAAATAACATTATCGAATAACCTAGCAATTAGTAAAAAGATTGTCAGTAAATTAAAACCCATTTTCTTTTGTATCACTAGTTGGAGTTAATTGAATGTGAATCAAAGGTTAAAAAGAATAAACTGGCTATAGTAATCTTAATATGTTTATATTAATACGTGAACTATGGTAACAATGTGAATATTTGATATAGAGAAGCTAATACTGATATTGTGGATTGTTGCCGTATTTATACTTAATAAAATATATTGTGGTGTCTCATTTTTTGTTTTTGCGTCCAGCGTCAAAAATTGTTATGGCGAGACGTCATTGGAATAATCTATAATAAAAGAACCTATTAATTAAAATCTATAAAAGTGTATAAATAATGCAAGTAAGCAGATACTATATGTATATATCTGCTTTTGTGCTTATATGAATGTCATATAAGGTAATGGTATGTTTGTCCCTTGTGTAGAAAATATGATCAGAATGTGAAGAAAAATTATTAGTACTCCCATTCTTGATCTGAGTTAATTGAGCCTTGGTCATCTGATCTAAAATTATCCCCATAAGTATCAGATTTACTCAAGGTAAGAGTGTTGCCATGTTGGTTATTATATTTTCTATCAAAAGAATTTTCAAAGGCATCAGATTTGGAGAAAGTCAAATGATTCTCGGTGTCATTATTAAAGTCTGAACTATTACTTTTTTCAAAAGTTTCTGACTTGGTGAATTTTAAGTTAGATATTTCTTCATTAATAAAATTGCTGTTTGTATTCAATTTAGAGTCACTTTCATTACCATTGTCAAAAGAATTTTGTAAATATTCAATATCAGAATATGCAGACCCTGAAGAATAAGGTGATAAAGTAAATTGTTCCTTTTTCTGAGCGTCAATCTTCATCATGAAATCATTCTTACTATATGATTTATTTTCGGTTGGTTTTGGCTTTGATTCCATCCAATTATCCGGTTGGTTGTAATCATCGAAATAAAATTCTTTATTTAGAATCGTGGCTAGTACAAGTGCCGATAGAACAAATAAAATGAAATATATTACTCTTCTTTGATATGCTATCTCTTTTTCCATACGCTCCATTTTTCTAGCGTTTTGGGTGCTAAAAAAATCATTATTCAATTTTTGTTCCTCTAAAATTCTAAGAGATTGTTCTTTTAATTGTCCAGCAAATTCACTTAAAGATTGAATATTACGTTGTACTGTTATATTGAATGCATCAATAATAAAAGTTAGTTTCTTGACGTGACTTCTCTCTGATGCTTCGAAAGATTCTGAAAGTAATCTACTCTGTTCCTCGATGTAAGAGAAAGTTAAATTTGTATTTGATTCTAATGAAGTTAATCTCTTCATTATGTTCTTAAAAATGGAATCTTCAGTTGATCCCGATGATGATAAAGAAGAAGTTGCTGATGAATTTTTATATGGTCTAGGAGGACAAAATGTTCTATTTACCTCTTTTAGATAATCATCGAATGTCAATGGTTGTAATGCAGATTCGGTAAAATTTAAACGGTTATTCATGAACATTACATTTGTAAAATTATGTCCTGATATTTCATTAATCGGATCACACACCATTTCGATCTCATCATCTTCTACTGCTTCGGAATATTTATATTCTATTCCTTCCCTATCATGTTTATCGATGTTGCTCATTTTATATTCATCCATCATTGTCTTACCATGAACTCTGACAACACTAATAGGACAATAATATTCATTATCAAAAAATGAGATAGTTTCGATCTTTAAATATCTAGCCCAAATTTTGGGATTTTCTATCATAAAATTTTGTATATTTCTAGAGTTTTGAGCTTTAAAATTTCCAATAACTTTCCATTCATCTTTAGTTATAGGGTATCTATCTGAAACAGAAAATCTAACATCTTTAAAAGTTGAGGAAAAGAATTCAAAATTTGCCATTGCTATTTGTTCAACTAAAATATCTTGGCATAATTCGATTATGACATACTTGCTTGCTACTGAACAAGGATTTAAAAGATACGTATCTTTATTTTCTATTAGAATTGAATTTGCTCCTGATGCATCTGAATTTGTCTCCATTATAGTTGCAGCACAATCCAAAGAAGCATAATTAAACTTATTTTTGTATACTTTAACTTCAGGTAATTCATTATCTATTTCTTTTTCTGTGAAAAAGCCTAAATCAATTTCCATTTCTCCTCCTATTAAATCTTGTTCTTCTAAATCTTGGTTGACAGGAGATCTTGTCCTTTGTGCTCTAATTTTTGAATCAGAAAGTGTATTATATAACTTTTGCTGTTTCCATTCATTAAAAGGTTTAAAAGTGTTATTTTTCAAGTCAATAGTGTTTGTAATATTTGAAGCTTCTTTTTCTGATTTATCATCGGTTAATTCTAGAGCAATATCAACTGCTACAGTTGATAGGACAGGCATGAACACAGTACTGCTCAACGCATATTTGGTAGAAGCTTCTATGCCTGCTGACTTGGTTAAACTTGCCACACAAGAAAGTATTTCAGCTTCAATTTTAAATATTTCCTGGCGATGGTTCTTTTCTATACAACATGAACTATTGACATTATTTTCTATTAATGATGCTGAAGCATTAGAGCCTTGAACATAAAAAAATTCATTGAAAATAACTAAAAAAATCGCCAATGTATACGAAAAGTATGCCATATTTTCAATAAATAGAATGCCAGATGTCGATAATGCAATAAAAACCGTCTCAGTTATGTATGAAAACAAATAAAAAAACAAAATGAAAAAACCAATTCAAGTTGTGATGATAAATCCAATGAGTATATGAATTTCGATTAAAAATACACCAACCATAAATATTTAGGCAATTCCAACGAAACCTACAATCAGAACTTAAACGTAATCTTCAAACTCTAACAACAATAAAAAATAAAGAAAAAAAAAAACTATAATACAATCAATACCAGCAACGATATCGAAATCCTTGGTTGTTCTTTCGAATATATCTATGTTCAACTTATCCGACTTAATAACACATGTATATGCAGAGGTACACTTAATAACTTATATAAAGTTTTATAAACTGTCCTTAAAAGAAAAGTGTCAATTAAATAACGATGATTAAAGCTTTGATTATAAAAAAAGTTGGACACAAAAATATAAAATCTGAATAGTTTCGTGAATGGTGATATGCCATGTTTGCAGTGCATTAGATAAAGGGTATATAAAGGTGCCTATATTGATTTATAATGATTTAACAGACGGTGCTATCTGAAACATTGTGAGATGGTTCTGCGTGTCAGTTGTTTGGTTACGACTGAGACCCCTCTGAAGAAACCTCTGAAATAGAGGCAATATTTGGGGTCAATTCCGCTTCGTTCTGTTGATGTTGTTCAGTTGATTCAGTTTGTTCTTGTTTGATGCTTGTCTCAGTCGTCTGTATCTCTTGCGGTGGCTGTACATCCAATTGTGTCTCCTGTGGAGACGCCTTCTTTGGAAGAATAATTTTGACAGATAGAGACCTGGAGTTTGCCTTCATGATCCTGACATGTTTAGTGAATGGAACAGATGAAATATCTACTCTTTTAGATTCACCAGTAAATATCTTAACAAATCTGATAGGCAGTGTACCGACCCTGTTGGTTGTTCCTTTCTTAACTTTAGCCTTTGGTTTTGACACTGGTTTCTGTTTGATTTTCAATTTAGGTAAAGGTTTTTGCTTTTTATCGTCGGTAGGTTTCTTTATTTTAGTTCCTTTGGTTAAATTGATTTTCAATTTAGTAGGCTTCATGTTTATTGTCACTGTTGGCTTAGTAATTGTCGTATTTTTTGGTGCTATTACCAACTTCAATGAACCTTCTCTCTTGATGACAATCTTACTGTTACTTATCTTCTCTGCAATTAACTTTTTCATTGGAGGTTTAGGTAATGGGATTTCGAACCTATCAACTAATTGATATAATATTCTTGAAATGTCAAATAGTCTCTTTCGTTGATATAAACTCAAAGTTGGAACATGTAATGTTTTCCAAAGAATCTGTTTTAGAGGAGAATAATTTTCGAAAAGTTTTCTTAAGATTGATAACACACCACCCACGTGAGATCTCAACTTCAGCTCTCTTCTTTGTTGAATTTCTTGCCCAAAATCTTCTTGGATAATTGGGTGGTCATCATCGTCTTCCCCAAACACTTCATCAATATTAACTTCCTCATCATATTCGTTGTATTCAGGCACTAATTGTTTAGTAAGGTAATTCAAATCATCATTTAAAGTATCCATCAATTTATGTTCTGCAATATAATCAACTGCTTCAATAAAAACATCGACAAGTTTATCTTTAATATAAACATTTGGTGTAAATAATAATGTTTCGAAAAAATATTGCAAAGCTTCCCTACTTTTTAAACCACCTTCGATTAACATTATCTTGAAGCATTCCAAAACAATGTTATCTTGGCCTTCCCGGAATCTCACACAATTTTCTTTCACATTGAATACGACAGGACTTAATGTATACATCAGTATTTCTTGCAAGTCTTCGAATTCATATAACCCATATCTATGCAATGTCAATTTGGATTCCAAAATGGTTTTTGTCAATAAGAGTTGATAAGAAGGCGTCCATTTATCCAAATTCTCGTATCTTTGTAATTGCTCTAAAACTTTAGAAATAAAAGAGCGATCATTAGCTGACTTTGTAGCACATTCAACCAACGCTTGTATTAAATAACAAATGAAATAAATATCGTTGTAATTATTTCCAGAATTCTCGTTATATGTTAGAATATCTAATAAGAAATTTTTGACAAATTCTGGACTTTCATCTGTCTCACTGACAACTTCACTTAGATATACTGGGATAGCTTTCTGAAGATAATATTTTCTAATATCACTGAAATCATTGTTTAGTGGAATATTTGACTCACTGTAACAGAATAATTCTTGATAAATTTTGATTAAATGTCTTGGACCACCTGGGAAAACCCTATTTGGTAGATCACGAACAATATATTTAGTCAAAGCCCTACATGCTTCCAGACGGACACCATAGAAATACCGGGAATCCATCACTGTCCTCGTCAAGATGGAAGAATATAATAACGATGTTACCTGTGATTGTTCTATTGTATCATCATAATAACGTATGCTTTGAATTTGTGCTTCTATATCAGCATCTTGTTGCAATTGTGCAGCAAACATATAATCCGATTGGTTTATATGAAGCTCACATATCCATTCGAGATCTGAATCAATTCTGATCCATTGAAATGCTTCATTTTGTCTTTGGATTTCTAAAACTTCTGATGACAATGACGGATCAGCTAAGTTCCAACTTTCACAGTCTGACTGAGTGGATAAAACTGTACCAAATTTTTGAATATTGACATTGGGGAATTTTACTACTTGGGATGGTTGTTCATTTAGTTCCGTTTTACCATCTTTGTCTAACTTTAGGGAGGATTGTTTTTTGGTTCTTGATCTTCTATATTTTGTGTTGTATTGAATATCTAATTTTGTGAAAACATCTTTAATTTCAACAATATGTTCATAAGGTGTTCCATCAGGTTCATGAATTCTAATGGTCATAGAACCTGTAAAATGAGGTATAGTTTCTCTTGTAGAGTCTTGAATATAATTTAATGCCCTAGATGAAAATCCCTCTTTAACTCCATTTTTACTTCCACTTACTTTTTGCTCTTGCACTTGTCTAATACCCATTTCTATGACCATTCTTTTCTTATTAAATCTCTGAGTAACACGAAATATTGGTACACCAGAACTATATACCCATTGCTGAAAGAATTTTCCTAATTTGCTTTTGTTAACACGTTCACAAACGTGTTGAAAATGTGCTGCCGATAGAGAATTATTTGGTAAATCTCCAGACATTGCTTGCAAAAATATTTTTGGCAATATACGTGACAAACCAAATGAACGTTCTGTCTTTATCATTCGACGGTCCAATATATAAAGAACTAAAGGAGCCTTAAGTTTGATAAAATCAAGATCCTTACTCGTAAATGAAACTGGTCTTGAAGCACCATCAAATGTGGAACCAATTGGTGGTTTTTCCCAATCTAAGGCAATTACTGTTTCTTTGCATTTACTCAAACGATATTGAAATTCATTACTACCGTACAATTCTTCCCAGAGTTTGAAGACCATGTAGCCTGCCATACCTAGACTACACCAGATATCATTAATATGTAAGGGAGTAATATTGACACTTGACCATTGCATTGCCAATGACCAAAGTAAATGATCTGTAGTAGGATGGATTTGGTCTAAAATAGTTGGAGGATATAGTATCCTTGTGTTACAAATGGTCATACTAGCAAAATTCATTGTTTCATCGATAGAACTGGGAAGGTATATAAGGGAATATGAGGTAAATGGAAATGAACCAAATTCCTTTGAATAAAAATCCATTGCCTTCTGTACTACCATGTTTGAATTTAAAATAGTTTCATAATCTATATCTGGTGTCGGTAAAGTATAAATTTGTATTGGAATAATATCCGCTTCTATTTCTGGTACTTCTGCGTCATTATTGTTCTGTTTACTGGTTTTTCTTGTTTCATCATGATCATCTTGATCTTCGTCATAATTCTCATCTCTTGTAGAGAATCTTGGTAATTCCCAAATATCAAATGCACCTACAGCCCATCCAATATGATGAGGAGCAACTGGGTTAAACAGTTGGAAAGTGAATAATTTTTTAGAGAGGTCGGTCGGATGAGAGACTTCTTTGGCAGTCGTAAACTCTGAACAACAGACTTTTATATCTCTATTTATTAGGTTACCTGTGTCATTTTCAATATCATGTTCCTCTTCCTCTTCTTCCTCTTCCTCCTCCTCCTCTTCTTCTTCTTCTTCTTCTGCCCCACCTCTTAGATGGCTCTCTTTATTTTCGCCAATGGGTCCATTAAAGTCAGTTTTTACATTGGATGATTCATTTTGTTCTATTTCGTCAACATCCATCTTATTAGATTTAGTATTGTTATCTAGTGTATCGGTATTATTACCGTTTATATGTGTGTTGCCGGAGGAGACAATTTTAATCTTTGGTAATGATTTCTCTGTAGTAGCTGGTTCGTTTTGACCTATTATTTTAGAAACGCCTATATCTTTAACTTTTCTTGGTACACTAATCTCTATTTCCCATGTTGATTTTTCATCTAGAGAATTTACACATGGCATCCAATATGAAGCAGTTGAACATATTTCCGAATTAGCAGTGTAAGCGTTCCATAAATATGGTTCCTGTTCCGAAGGTGTGTCGAACCGTACACCTGTTGTTGGGTTCATCAATTCGTATTCCACTTTAATCGATAACGGGGTAAACACAGTCTCTTCTGCTGCTGGAGTCACTCGTACAGACGGAGTGATTGGTGTATAATTTGTCAGGAAATTTGCGTCTTGTAGTGTAATTTTGATCGATGGTGGAACTTTAATTATTAATTGCGACTTGGTCTGCTCTTCGGAACGTTCATTTAAGTCTGCAAATTTGCCTCTCAAGAACTGAGATTGCTCTATCGTGTTATATTCAAGCAATGCATCAAAAGATTTGTTCTTATACTTCTCCTCGGCATCCCGGATGGGATCATCGTGGATATAGCTGTCAGACCTCCTGTTTTCGATCAGAACATTTGTAACGTTCATATTTTTACAATCCAGTGTGATATACTCTAAATTTTGTATCAATGGAATCAGTATGATGTCAGCGACACCTTTTATGCAATGTCTCTTCAAATCTATATCTAGCGCCACTCTCTGGTGCGCAATCTTGAATGTTCTGAAACTCATCTGAGACTCCAACGTATTTAGCAATTGAGGAGTAAACGGTGCCTTTGGAGTCGCATCCTTCGAATAAGAAGACATGTTTGGTAGCGAACGATTCTTTTTTACTTTGTTCGATATGAACTCGTCCAATCAATTAAAACAAGTATTCAAAGGGAACGCAGAAATTAAATAACAACCCAATATAAAAACCTGCTCTACCAATAATTGCACAACACCTCAGCTTGTGCACACCTCCTGTATAACAATTTCACAACTCTAGATTCCTGGTAATTCCTAATACTTCTTTTATAAAACTTATATTTATTCAATTCCATCGACTGCAAATGAGATTTTTCAATGTTAACTTTTCCAAAAGTGTCACGTGCACGCATTTTCTACACAACAATGAGATAAGATCACCTATATAACCTTCCATTAATCATCCTTTAATAAGGACCATCTAGATAAATGTTAACTTATTTAAAGGTTATCACAGTCACAACGAGATCTATAGAGGTGCTACTGGTGTGGTTCTTTTTGGTTGCTAATCGTATCAGAAAAAATATTTTTGACTGTGAAGATGGGAAAACCTGTGGTGCTGAGATTAGGTTGCATTAGATTTGGACAACAGAAATGGGAAGAGTTCAGTAAGACAGTGGATTTGATTGTGTTGGACGACTCGATGACAAGGGCAGAGTTTTTGAAGTTGCTTCAGGATCCGCATAGCAAGTTGGAAAACGTCCAGATTATCACTAGGACATTTTTGAGTGTGAATCAGACCGGAAGGTTTGATAAGGAGATTGCGGAGGCCCTGCCGGCCTCTGTGAAGGCAATTGTGCACACCGGTGCAGGCTATGACCAAGTAGATGTTGAGCATTTCAATAAAAGAGGCATCCAGGTGGCTAACGTTCCAGATATAGTTACCAGTGCAACTGCCGATAACCATGTTTTCTTGCTTCTGGGGGCCCTTAGAAATTTCTCGAGTGGTCACAGGGAATTAATCAATGGTAATTGGGAGAAGAAAGGCGCTGGTTGTTCTGTGACTTTTGGTCACGACCCAGTGGGTAAAACGGTTGGTGTCCTAGGGATGGGTGGTATAGGCCGTGCAGTGGTCAGTAGATTGCAACCATTTGGTTTTGAAAAATTCATATATCATAACAGAAACAGGCTGTCTCCGGAGTTGGAAGCAGGCTGCCAATATGTTTCCTTTGACGAGCTACTGAAGCAAGCAGATATTATCTCCATTAATGTCCCGTTGAGCAAAGCTACGAGACACATAATTGACGAGACTGCCATCTCCAAGATGAAAGATGGAGTGGTCATTGTCAACACCTCCAGGGGAGCTGTCATCGACGAGCAAGCTTTGATTAGAGGCTTGCAAAGTGGTAAAATTAGAACAGCAGGCTTGGACGTCTTTGAATTTGAGCCTAAAGTACCACAAGAACTAATTGATATGCCTCAAGTACTTTCTTTACCACACATGGGTACCTACTGTGTCGAGACGTGGCAAAAAATGGAGGAGTTTGTTGTTGAAAATGCAATCAATATGATTGAAGAGGGGAAAGTTATTAGTCTTGTCCCTGAACAAAAAAATGAAGCATGGATCAAAGAACTATGAGCCACTTCAACGGTGTAGTTTCCCCCCCATTCACTTCAAAGTAAACGCAAGATGATTTTTTACGTTGTAAATAGTTCATACAAATTATACAGAATTATATCCTATTACGGTTTATTTTATTATTATTTCTCTATATAGTATTGTAAGTGTAGACGCTCCTATTTTCCTAGAGCATGCATAATGCCCACACTTCCCACCATTATATGCGCATCAATCCTTGACATGCTGGTACTCTAGATCACCATCGTGCAACAGCTCATTTTTATTCTTAATCGACTTGTACTTCCAAATGGCTTGCTGTTTGCGTTTCCCAAACAGTAATTGTTTCAAATTTTGTGTATTCCCTCTCAGAAAGTTCATGTATACCCATGCAAACAACAGACCTGTGAATAGAGTCAAATAGAAAGTGAAGTGTGTGTAGACATGAATTCGAACAAGCATCCAGAACGATTTCTCATAGATTTCATCTCTTAGCCCAAAGTTATAATTCAAGAACCCCAGTCCGTATCTAGCAGAGCTCTTTAGACCATTTTGGTAAAACGTATCCGGGTCCAGCACCACAGTTAAATCCCCTGTATCGTAATAAGCATGCTCACGTAGCAATATTGGATCATAAGGAGGAGGAACCATTGTTTCAATTCTCAACTATGTGTTTGTTTTCCAAGTCGTAACGATAACTCGAACCTTCTTGCAACCTCAATTCCGGTGTTAACAACTTATAACCAACTTAAAAAAAGGACATGGTTCAACTGACACACGAGTTCCTCTCATATCAATCATCCAATGACTCCATATACACAACCAATCTCAGTCTATTGTCCAATTGCAACATGAACTGTTGTCAAGTGATTAACTTGTTGATTTGAACTTCAACGTATTTCTAATTTTTAATGCGGTAATGAGCGATGGATGCGTTGGCGACGATAAAGTGACACAGTGATAGACGATGAGCAACCGACAAGAAGAAGGAGATTGAGGTATGGTAATGATGTGCTATTTTGGTATATAATTACATAGAAGATTAAGTGACGGTCAGTGTAGAGATGAATATTATTTATATTGTGAGAAACGTTACTCGTCGGATTGCGATCCTTTCCGTTTCCCTTTCCATTCTAACGGTTTCAGCATGTTTTCGAGTTTCAAGTTCTTTATGATGAAGTCCTCAGCGACAGCCCCATCCAGTGTGGCTAGGTCCTCCTCGGGGATCACTTTGGGGAAGATGAAGCAGCCTGCCACGGTGGCCAGCAACACTAACGGGAACCCGATTGCTGCAATCGTGTTGGTGATAGCAAATTCTCCTGTAAAGCCCGCAAGAGCGAAACATAGGTATATTATTATCGATTTCTTGGAGACGTTGATCATTGGGGAGTTGTGGTCTTTTAACCTTTCTTCTGTGAAGAGCCATGAAATCTTGTCGATGATTGCATTGCTTAGGAGACCTTGAATCCCCATCATGAAAAATAAGCCAGATAGCACTGCTTGTGGAATTTGACCTAGACAGACCAGGAATGGTCGAGCCATTGTCGCTAGAATCATGAGTCCCTGAACCGTGTTGGTGACACGTTGCTCGACACATCTAACAACCTCCATGTTCTTGTCCATCACCAATAAACTCTCAGAATGCAGCGGAGCTTGAGGAATTAGTCCATTTGGAGCTGGAATCCCAAGGACACCACTTATACCGGTTGTTATTCCCAATAGGAAAAAATCGTAATGAAAAGCAGACGGTTTCACTTGCTTGTATTCACTTCTTTGTGCCATAAGTGACGAAACATTGTGATCAAAGTAAAATAATAACGTTAAGATGATCCCAAATGGCAAAGCAAGAAACACGTCCTTGACAGGAATCCACTCGTATGCTAACCAAGTTGAACGATCTCTTCCAATATCAGATGTTGGACGGAATGATTTCGTGATGGGCAAGCTCTGGAAATCGATATCATTTAGAGCCCCGCCGAAATGAATGAATCCAGACCAGAATAATACTGACAAAAATGTTGAGTAATCAGATATTACAGTTCTTAGTGTTGGGGTCAATAGCTTCGTCTTAGTAAACGATTTAAAGCCTGTGCCAAAAATTGTCATGCACAATGCAACTGTAATACTTGAAAATCCTGCTGAAATGTCAGGTGTGCCATGTTTATTAGTAAACTGCCTTGTTAATATCTGAATACCTTTCTGGATATAAACCACATTGATGAACAGACCAAAAATATCACATGGAAATGTTGTGACATACTGTAATAAGCTCACTAAGTTCGTTATAGCACTTATGAAATGCAGAATCATACTCCAAATACATATCCAGAACATGAACCCAAAAAAGTTTATATCCTGTGATTTTATGATCTCATACACTGTGTAATTAAAAATCGAAATAGGTCCAGTGACACCAACAATGCATAACGGTTGGCCAGACAGGATCCCAAAGACGATACCAGCCATAGCACTGGATAGCAACACTTCGTTAACCCCATATGAATTATCAGTTCTATCGAACATATCTTGTGCAAATGCAATAGCTGGCAATAAATTATTAAAATATGTCTCCAATGTGGATGGAATAACACGGTAGTCCCATCCGTCTTTCCAATCATCCCAATAGTAAGGCAGCCTATCGTATATATCCATCATTATTCCTTTTCCAAGAGTTGGAAACCTCCTCTTACGTCTCTTCACCTCGATCGACTCATCATCTGGTACATCTTGAATATGTGATGAGACGTTATTCTTGTCTTCATCTTCACTTGAAAAGAAGCTATTTCTAGTGGATCTAAACTCTAACATTATTTAACATAAGTATACTGCTCACTGTAGTCGGACGATACTAGTTAATACTAATCAATACATTGAACCACTGTTGCCACAGCTACTGTTTCCCGTCTCATTTATATATATTCTTAATATGTTGAAGATAACAACTCTTTTCAATAAATAAAGATTTACAAGAATTGCTGATATTGGAATGAAAAGAGGTTTAAAGTGGGTTAAGGAACAGGAGATGTGTAATTGTAGAAGGGGAAGGTGATGTTTTGAATACTTATTAATTAGAAATCTATGTAGTTATTTACTGCGGATATCATTCTCTGTTGTTTTTTGTTGTTATATATTTGAAGTCATCGATGAAGAAGCCATACATGATCCAAGAAGGCCAGATGGTACTTAAATGCCATATTGCATGTGCATCTATTTGAAATGTGTAACTAAAGAAGTCAAACAACTCTAGGGACATGGCTAGCGCTGTTGAGATCACCAGGATCGAAGGCACCACGCATAGTCTGTAGACTTGGCCCTCCTTTGAAGAGTTATATAGTCGGTCATCTAGTTTCTTTCTGTTGACCTTTAGAGATTGATAATTTTGGAACGCTAGAACTAGTAGCAAGACGTATTGAGTCAAGCCAAGAGCAATATTGAATCTCATGTTGTATGTGTACGACCACGACAAGTAAAGTCTCAGGACGTGGCAACCAAAGATTGTAACAATTAGCCAAAAAAATCCTCTTAAGTACTGGGGTTTTCTATCAAGACGTGCTATTCTTGCAAAGATTGCATGGAAACCCATCAATACAGTCATACCTGCAAAGAAATAATCAAGGTTCTCAGTTACAGGTAGATCCCTCCAATGGAAAATAGTCGACGCTGTCCAAGCAAACATACCTGAAATGGCAACATACGAGTAGTTCTTTAAGTGCACGACCACATTGTTCTTTGAATTCATGCCGTTCTGGCTGGAGTACCTTCTGATTGCCTTGCGTAACTTAATAAAACCAAACAAGTGTGGGAAGAAGTTACCAATACTGAAGATTGTTGAGAAAAATTCCTGCATAGTTAAGAATCTTCTAAAAGGCCATTTCCCATGGAATTGAAATATTTCCTCTCCATCAGATATTCTCAGTCTAGTGATCAGTTGTTGACATCTGTAATCACAATCTGAATCACAGTCCCAGAAGAAGAACTTCTTCAACACGGGTGGCACTTCATCGTAAACAATCATCTTAAATTTATTGTTATCAGATACAAAATCCATATCAAACCCATGGCAATTGTTCTTGTTCGTGCAAGCTTTCAAACATTGATCAAACTCTTCCAGATTATCACCTGGTGACCCACTAGCAAAGGCTGTTAACAATAAACAGCATATTATAGATCTCTTCAGCATGGTGAAATTTCTACACTAGCTCGAACGCAATGGCCAGAAATTCAGTCAGATAGTAACGCTGATATCTCATACGGTCTACTTGAGTTGGCCCATGCACCGGTAGGCTCTGTCTGACGACATTATTTATTTATAATGAATGATTAGTTGTTAACATCATTGAAGAAAGAGGTTCTTGAGATGACAAGTCGCCTCACAGCTCTCTGAGCAGCGACTCCGGGTAAAACGAGCCCTTGGCCAATGTGAGTGGCCTGCTACAGGTTATCGATATTGTTACAACTACATGACTACATCCTTATTTGAATAGCTATGTTGAGTTTATGTACTATGAGGCCTTATCGCTGCTTCTTTGAGCGGCTTATTGTGTGAGGGACTGCTGCAATTGCTCTCTTGTAGACAGCAGGAATTGGGCAATGTTGTTTGTCTTGTTGAGGTCTCCCAATATGGATGCTAAGGAGTTGGCATCGATTGCAGGCACAGAATTCAAAATCTGATATTCTTGTTTGGAGACATCCAGCACGACGTATGCCGGTACCTTCGATTGGGTCTCGGTCAGCTTATGGAAATTAAACCGCAAGGTGCCGGCCTCTGAAGTGTCTATCGTTAGCCCCAGCAGCTTCTCATACAAGCTCACCTCTGGGTTGTCTTGGTGGTTCTGCTTCAGGTAGAATTCTTTTAGTCTCTTGATTTTGTCCATTTTATCTTGCAACAACGCATCGACGTCGTCGGTTTCTTTCAACAGAACTTCTCGGTTCTTCAACAACTGCGTACTCTTCAATTGCAGCAGCAAAAGATCGGTCTTCCTAGTGTCGTTTGCTGCCTCTAGCACCTCGATCTGCGACGTCATCTCCTCGATCTGTGTCTGTGTGAGCTGTATCGATGCCGCTAGTTCTTGCGATCTAGCATTCAAAGCATCGATACTAGCCCTATAGTCTTCCGTCAGGTCCTTCGCCATGCTCACCTTCTCGTCGAGGTACATGTCCAACGTGTCCGTAAAATTGTTCATCCTCTCCTTTAATAGCTCGAAATCATTCATAGTTGATGACATGCTTTACGCTTCGTGTAAGATCCTGTCTCCCTGTTAGTTCACGTATCCCTGACAACTACTCCTGTATCCAAGAAATAAAACACACAAATTAAACAAGCCGTTCTCAATAGCTACACAACTGATCCATAACTTGTCAATAACCTCTCCTTTCTACCGAGTTGCAACCTTTTTTATGTTAGAGTCGAGTGATAGGTGTTGTTTACACTTGCAATTTTGATCTCTTCGCTAACGCACTTCTATCAAAAGCATTTGAAGATACAAGACAATATATGAGATCTGAAGGTGAATATAAAACAGTTATGGTTTGAAAAGAACAGTATTTACAGTCTCTTGTGGGGGTGTTGTTAGAATTTCTTCAGAATTATAATACAGTAAGTTTATTATGTCTAAGAAATCCAATCCTAGAGTCTCGTTCCTTACCTTCAATACCTGGGGTTTAAAATGGGTGTCTAAATTTAGAGAAGAGAGATTGCGTGCTATTGCCGACGCTATTTGTGGGCATCCTGGGTATGTTGAGAGCTTACAAGGTGCTGCCACTGTGTTTGGAGACGGTTCTCTATCAAATGAATACGATATCATCGCCTTGCAAGAAATTTGGTGTAAGAGTGATTGGGATTATATCGTGGAGAAATGTGGTCATTTGTATCCTTACAACAGAATATTTTACTCTGGTATCCTGACAGGACCAGGGTTAGCGATATTATCTAAGATTCCAATTGAGTCTACTTTCTTATATCGTTTCCCTATTAATGGGAGACCAAGTGCTTTCTTGCGTGGGGATTGGTACGTTGGGAAATCTATTGCCATCACGTTATTGAAGCCAGTCGTTGAAGGCTCGACACCTTTAGCTATCATGAATAGCCATATGCATGCCCCATACTCACTGACTGGGGATGCTAATTACCATTGCCATAGAGCTTGCCAAGCATGGGATTTTAGTAAATTGGCTAACTTATATAAGAAAGCCGGTTATGCTGTTGTAATTGTGGGTGATTTAAATTCAAGACCAGGATCTTTACAACACAGATTTTTAACGGAGGAAACCAATTTAATAGACTCTTGGGAACAATTGAAGGGCAAACAGGATATCACAGAAATTGCAAGTTTGCCTCCTCTGGAACAGTTGAAAGAAGGTTGTTGTACTTGTGATTCTACTTTAAATACATGGAGACCGAAATGCAAGCCAACTGATGCATGTCGTTTGGACTATGCATTGATCGATGGTGAAAAACTACGTACAATCGATGCTGGTGTCAGATTCACAGAAAGATTGCCCAACATAGGTAGTTACTCAGATCATTTTGCGTATTCATGTACACTGGAAATAGCTTTCCAAGATTCTTCGATCGTTGGATCGAGTGAAGAGACTTTAGACAACTATACCAATACGGAAATGAGTACATTAAAGCATAGGATTGCAAATTACAATGAGTTAGTCGATGTCATCGATACATACATGAACACGGCAAGGAATCAAAAATTCTATAGAGGATTACATTTTGTTTTATCAATAGTTGCCCTAGTGTTTCTTCTTGTTAAATCATTTGACAAGAATAGTTTAATTAGGAGCAACTCATCATGGTTAACATTCATATGGATACTGCTGGTTATTGCAATTTCCGCAACTGGTACAATTGATGGTTTAATCTCATTTTTATTTGGAAGAAAAGAAATAAGAGCACTCACTGAGGTTAAATATGAAGTTCTTGATGCTAAGTGCTCCTTAAGTAAAGCAACTAAGAAGCAATTATAAGAAATGGCAATACTTATTCTTATTTTAAATTTATTGTATATAATGTAGAGATAGAGAAATTAAAAAATTAATATATTTGGTTGCATTTGATACGCAGAGTGTACGTTATTTATAAATATGTATTCTACCAATTAGTAACTTCTTCAGCTTCACCAAAAACTGAATTATTAATTCCATCGCCAGCGATATCTTCAGCCCATTGAACTGGAGCTCTATCCATAAAGCTTTTAGCATTTACTTTCAAAAAATCTACTATGTAATTATTAATCAACTCGAATTCTAATAAAAATGCGTCATGACCTTCCATTGATTTGATTTCTTTTAAAGTTGAATTTGGGATGTATTCAGATAAAAATTCTTGTTCTGGGAAAGTAAATAAACCATCACTTCGAATACCGATTATTAATGTTGGTTGAGAGATAGAATTCAGAACACGTGTGATGTCTTCGTCATATTCAAATCTGTCACGAGCCAAGTCGTGAGTATCTAATTTTCTTGTGATTGCAATGTAACAGTTTGCATCGAATCTATTGATGAATTTGGCACCTTGATAACGCAAATAACTTTGTGCTGAGAAGTATGTTTGGGCTGGTTTCACTAGTTTACCTTCCACTGTTGCTGCAGCTGAGCCTGCTGATGTCATAGAAGATAAAGAGCTGATGGAGCCTCTTGGTGTGTTTGGTGATACAATACTTGAATTTTTATCATTATTGTCATTATTTAAATTTTTATTCCCGTCGTTATGGATATGCAAAGAGTGTTCGTTGATTGAAGGGCAAGAACTTTGACCCAGTTGACTTGCTACAGCTTGTGCATTTTTCGATTTTTGTTGTTGTAGGAGTGATGGAGATCTTCTTGAGAATTTAGTTTCAAAACTGTTTCTTGAACGATAAGTCAGTAATGCCGACATTCTTGCAGCAGAGAGTCCAGAAACAGGAGGATTTTCTGGGGTATAGTAACCATTTGCATATTTTGGATCCGAGTAAATTGCTTGTCTTTGTGCTTCCGACCAAGAGATGCACCATGCAGAATGTCTTGCTGAGGTAGCTAATGCAACTAAATTATTAACGTATTGTTTATCATAAAGAGTAGCCCATTCAAGAGCTAGCATACCACCCATTGAACCACCGATGACTGAAGCCAACGATTTAACCCCTAACGAGTCTAATACTAATCTGTGAGCCCTAACATCATCACGAATCGTGCACAATGGGAACTCTGGACCGTAAGGTCTGCCAGTGTCCTCGTTTACTGAGAGAGGTGAAAATGAACCGTATGGAGACCCCATTGAATTCAAACACACGATGAAGAATCTTGAAGGGTCAAAAGCTTTGTCTTTACCCAGCAGAGGAGCCCACCAATCTGAAACATCTGAAGAACCAGTAAGAGCATGGCAAATGACAATACAATTATCACCGGTTTCGTTCAGTTTCCCCCATGTCTTATAAGCTATCGGGAAGTTTCTGATAGTTGCACCTGACTCCAGAGTTAGTTCTGGGACCTCGACGATTCTTTGATTATTAACTAAATTTAACAATGGATTGAATCTTTTCTGTTCCAACATATCCAACTCCCTGAGAGTCTTGCTCTTTGCAGTGAGGTTGTTATCAATATGATGACTACCACTTAGAGTTGTCATCTTTGTCGAAAATAAAAGTCTGTTTTTGGGCAGAAAAGTTGAGTTATTTAGTAAGCACCGTTTCCAAATAGTTAATACACTGTTGAAGCGTGCATTCATTCCTTTCGACGAACTGGAGATAACAACAAAACGAAATATATAAAGGATGCTGAGATCGGCTGTTTACGCTTATATATATAGGTATATATGTGTATGCATGTATGCATGGAGAGAAGGAGATGGCGATGTATGTTGACCGTTAATGGAAGGGCTTGACAAGAACAACCAGCGATACCCACAGTGTGGTGGGCGAAATGCAAACAGAACGCTTGCAGGTCTCGAACCACTCGGGCCATCATCGCCACTCGACAACCCAAACGCAGACTGCCTCCAACATCTTAGCTGGGGAAAGCCTTTAAAGTTTCATCAACTGACCTTTGTTTCTAAATCTCGAGATTTAGAAACAAAGGCTTACAAATGTTCGACAGTTCACCTGTTCTTGCTCATCGCCTGTTGTCGCTGCGCTGCGCGGGAAATAAAAGGGACGAATCGCGACGGAAGGAGAACTGTGGCGATGGCCTTCGCCGGTTGTACTGAGCGGTAGGGTTGAGGAAACGCCACAGTTTAGAGGTGTGCTCGCTTGCACACACACACTGTCACGTGATTTGGCGTGTGTAGCAATTGCACGTGAACTTGTGCGGCTTGTGCGAGTGCGCTGGAGGGTCGGAGGGCAAGTGTCAGCGTCACAAAGCATCATATTTGTCTATTCATGGTCTATATATGTATATATGTTTTTAGTGGGGCTGCTGCTGAGTTCATGGGGTATTGTCGGTGCTTGGTGCCTCGGCTGGCGTTTCGGCTGCGACGTCGGCCGCCACGTAGGCTGGTTCCTGTCCCTCTTTCGACAACAGTAGGTTCAGCTCACTAGTAGGGTTCGCTATCAACTCTGTGAATTTGCCGGTTTCCACTACACTGCCGTTCTTGTTCAGCACAACTACACGGCTGCTGTACTTAATTGTGGACAGTCTGTGTGCGATCGAGATCGTTGTTAGGCCCTCGGCTTCTCTCTTCTTCAAGGTCATGGCAATGATATCCTCGCTCTGCGTGTCCAGAGCGCTAGTGGCCTCGTCTAGAAGCAATATACTAGGATCCAGTAGAAATGATCTAGCAATTGCAATTCTTTGCTTTTGACCACCGGAGAGCTGTGTGCCTCGTGGTCCCACTATCGTGTTCAATCCATCTGGGAAATTAGCTAAAAACTTGGTACAATTGGACTTTTTAATTGCAAGATCCACTTTATTCTTTTGACTAGCAATCTCATCGGGAACGTTATACAAAATGTTGTCAATAATTGTCCCATTGAATAGCATTGGCTCTTGTTGTACCACACCAAGCAACTTACGGTATTTTCTTAAACTCAAAGATTTGATGTTATCCTCACCAATTAAGATATTACCTTCAGTAGCGTCGTAGTATCTCAATAACAGTTGCGAAACAGTGGATTTACCACTACCAGATGGCCCAACAAAACAGATATGCTCACCAGGTTCGATCTTAAAGCTTATTTTATTGAAAACACGATGGTTCGGTCTTGTTGGATAGTGGAACGAAACGTCTTGGAAAATGATGGCTTTTCCCTTTAGCGTGACAGGATCTTTACCTATCGTAGGTTTGATTAATGGCTTTCTATCATCTAGTTCAAAGACTCTGGCGGCTGCACCAGCACCTTTCATTAATTCAGAGTAAAAACTAGATAAACCAAATAATGAACTACCAGTGTACACCGCATACATCATAAAACTTGACAAGTCACCGACCGTTAAACTACCACTTGAAATCATATTGGTACCTACTAATAATAAAGATAACAATGCCGCATTTCCTACTAATCCGGTAGAACCAAAGAAAATACCAGATGTTATAGCTTCTTTCAAACCAACGTCAAATACATCACGGACTTCGCTTGCATATCTTCTAATTTCTTTTTTTTCACCACCATATGCTTGAATGGTTTTTGTAGCATTTAACTGTTCTTCTGCAACTTTTGTTAATCCACCAACAGCTGTTTGTAATTGCCTGGAAAGATTTCTGATCTTTTTACCATAAACTAACGCCATAATGCCTAATGGAGGTATTAACAACACCATTACCGAGGTCAACTTAAATGAAATATAACTCATCATGCTAAAACCGACAAAACCTTGTAAAATGGCTCTAGTACCGTCACTTACATTCATGGTAACAGATTTGGCGACAATAGAGGCATCGGATGATAATCTGGAAATTAAATCACCAACTCTATTGCTATCTAAAAATGTAGCATCCTGATCTAAAGCAGCCTTCATTGTTCTGGTTCTTAATCTAGCCACTAACTTCTCACCAGTTACTTTCAAAATCACAATACGACCAGTATTAGCAATAGCACCAATAACGAACACAATACCTAAACCGGCAAAGAACTGAGTATGGGTAAAGCCATATATAGTGTTATTATCTCTATCTTCTTTGTTATCAACTTTTTCTTTAGATTTAGCATCTCCTGTGTCATCATTACTTGTATTTGAAGATAAGTCTAACAATTTACCAATGACACTTGGTACAACCATGCTCACGGTACTTGAAATCAAAATTAATACTAAAGCAAGAACAATGTATGCAGTTTCCGGTTTTGCTAACGTAAATAGACGTTTTACATCTTTGAAGCCAGTATTAGTAGATTCTTCGCTGGACAACTTTTCTAACTTTTGTTGAGTTTCAGTTAACTTTGTGTTGATGCCCTTAGATGATTCATTAGTTGAATTGAATCTAGTCTGTTGCAAAATCATCGACTTGGATACTGATCTATTGAATGAAGCATGCAGATTTATAATGTTTTTCGTTTGAATAAGCTGTATTGCCTTAAGAGGATGTTGGTATCTATGGAACGATCGTGTATACGACGGTTTTAAAATAGGATGAACCCTAACTAATCTTAACATAATTTGAGAGAAGATATTTGATCAGCAAAGTATCTCATTCACAGTAGAACAAAGATGGGCAGTGTCTTGATAACTCTTGTTACCATTAAAAAGTTCAATTGATCAGGAAAGATTGAACAGAATTGTTAAGCATCCTTATATATATGTATCTATATATATATATTCTGCAGCTCTTGTTTAAAGGAAAAATTCATTTTGAAGCATGCATACTTTACCCGCAAACACTCGTTAAGATCCATTAATGGTGCCATACGACTCAAAAGCAATGAACATGTTAATAGCATGATAGTAATGAGATTGTTAGTAGTAATTGTTAATCTAATCATCATTTTTGGTAACATATATATATATATATATATTGTTAAATAGTTAATATAAACGTTAGATGGTATTTATTTGAATTTAAGAAAGATATAGAAAGTAAACGAAAATAAATTCAAATGAAGAAAATGGGTGACGTAGTGACGGCTATGAAAGAGTCAGGGAACCTTATCAAAAAGCCACTGTACATCCAACAATTGTTTCAGACTAATATGATAATTTATTTGAAAAGAAATATAATGCAATATAAAAACAGTTTTGTCTTTTTTTTTTCCTTTTGATGCTTGCTATTAACTATAATACAATTTTGTGAAAATCTGAATCCTAATACTTTCTATGAAGTCAAGAGAGTACAACTTATTGAGAATAAGGATTGTTGTTATTAGTAGTACCAGATGATGGCATGAACTGTGAAAACCCACCGCGTGGCTGTGGTTTCACTTTACCATTATTTACCATCTGTCTCTGTTGTTCCGGCATGTTGCCGCTATTTGGATCTCTGAACTGTCTATTGCCATTTTGGTTCATTGGATTGAATGGCGGATTGCCTCTGTTATTAAATTGGCCTTGCGCTTGTGGTGGAGGGCGCGATTTATTAAATTGTCCATTTGTTTGGTAATTTTGCTGCATTGGATATGGTCTGCCTCCATTATTTTGGGGTTGAGATGGACTTGGTCTATTATAATATGGACCATTGTTCATGTTCTGGGCAGTGTGCATATTTGGATTCTGCATGTTTGGGTTATGAATGTTTGGATTGCGCATATTTAAATTTTGTTGCACGTTTGGATTATGCATGTTTGGATTACGCATGTTTGGATTTGTGTGCATATTTGGCATGTTACCATATGGCTTTTGTGGCGAAATATTTGTTGGATGCCTAATTCTGTTGTTATACTGTTGTGGAGCGAGCTGTTGATTAAAATTAGGCGGAGCATGATCTGTTCTGCCAACCTGTTGAGGTTGATTGTTTTCTACTAATGATAACTTCTGATACATTGGTCCACCTGACATAGATATATTAGTGCTGTATTGTGGTTGACTCAATGGCTGTTTGTTATTAACGTTGACTGGGGATTCGACACTTCTATTAGGAGGATATTCATTTGCCATAACGTAGTCATTCACAGAATGAGAACTATTATTACCATCTTTATTGTTAAACATATAATTTGGAGTTGGTTTATCATTTGATTCAGAGGCATATATGTTATTCTGTTCGACAAAATCAGGGTCAAAAATATTATCCGTTTTAGCAACACTAGAAGCAGTTAATGAATTTTGATAGTCGTCTTGTTGAAATGAAGTAGTGCTGCCACCAATTTGACTGATTCTTCTGCTTAATTCAACAAGATCATTATCTTCTTCGTCATCCATAGGGTATGGGTTTCTAGAAGTTTGATTATTACCCCTTTGTGCAGAGTTCACGGAACTACTCGAGTCGTCAATATCTGATATTTCAAATGTTTTGCTCTTTGAATGGCCTACGTATCGTTCATATGCACCAGCATTACTTCCATTAATGGGAACTTGAATACTTTGTGGTACAGTTTTGTCCAAAGTAATCTGAGATCTTCCAAATGGTGAGGTGGAATATTTTTCATAGACATCACCGAGGTCGGATGTTATGGATTGATTATTAACACCATGAGAAATTTTAGCATTTGAGTTATATTCGGCATCTTGGACAGATTTTCTCCCAGTAGATGCTGCCTCAAACGGTACATTCGAAGATTTCTGTTGATTGTTACTTACATTCATATTTAAACTGTTTTCATTTTGTTGAGACGTGAGATTCTTAGTAAAATTAGTATTATCATTGTTGTAAGGAGATAAATTTTCCTTTTCACTGTTTTTAATGTCTGTTCTCGCCGGATTAAGTTCTCTGTTAGTAGCAGTTTTGTTCTTTTTACTTGACTCATTAAAGTTGGTATTGATAGGACTATTTAAATTGGATGAGGTCTTCCTACTGCCGGGATTATTTGGAAAAAATTGGGTCGAGCCTGGTAATGGTGAATTACAGTTACCGAATAACTCAGAAGATCCAATCACGGGAGTTGCTATATCAGATGTCAAACTTGAAGAAGAACCGGTACCTGCATAACCTTGAGAAATTTTTTTTGCTAAAATGTCTTTAATAGCATCTCTCCACATCATATTTGTCCAATCCATATTTGTTGAAGAATTTGCAATTGGATAAATATCTTCTGCGTTTAAGTAGTAAATATGAGGTAACGTTGGTAACCCGAATAACAATGAGGACGGGTCATCCTTACTTGCAATTAACTTCTTTGGTCTACCATATAATCTGAATGTATTCATTGTCGGAATAATAAATCTGATAACAGTGTCATAACCGGGTACAGCTTGATGTTTTTCGGGCATTATAAAAATATCAACATCTTGTTGTGAATCTACTGATTTTTTACTGGAGCCATTGCTGAAAGCGATTGAACCTTCCAGCTTGATAATTGTCGAACTATCGATGAGTTGTGTTGAACTTGGATAAACTGTATAGACTGCTCTGGCATCCAAAACTGTAGCCATAGCATTGACTTTTTTTGTTTTCTTTTCACTTTCGAAGAAACTAATCTTCCCTTTTGGTTGTTTCTTTTTACCTGATGACTGAGAAATCACAGCGTAACAACGTTTCCATGGCATACCAGCACCAAATCTTACACTGACCCAATCTTCGTAGTCAAATTTAGTATCAGCCAACACAACTTTAATGTCACCTAATTTTGAGCCTCTGCTGGATAAGAAAGCAGCGGTATAAGCTTCTTGTAGAGCAGTACACTCGAATAAACTTAATCTAATGGCTGCATTCCATTTGTTGAATGAATCCTTATCACTAAACTTCAAGAAATATCTGTTCTTCAAAGTCGTTGATACTGCGAGTACATGTTCTAACTTTTGGTTGGATTCCGTAACAACGCTATCTGAAGAATTCAATGGTTTCATAATCGAGTCTGTGAAATTGATATAAGTTGGCTTCGAAGCTACGTCTTTTAAATCATTGCCGACTTCTGCCAACTCGTTTGCACCCCACAGTGCCAGCTGTGTTCCAATCAACACACCATACACTTCTTTCCAAATTCTGTTTGCTTGTGTACCATCATTTTTCAAATCATGCAAAATCAAAAAAACACCTTCTTGGTACCTTCTATGCGCCTGTGCAGCTAGTAAAGTTACAATTGGAATTAATTCTGGAGATAACGTAGATGAGACAGTCGGTAGCGAAAGTTCATGATCTGCAGACGAATCATTTGTCAAGTATGCATTTTTTTTTAACTTTGAATTCAAATTAGACGATGACCACGATTTCTTTAAACTTGGCGATGGAGAATCCGACGACTGCGATGTCCTACTAAAGACCCTCGGTGGAGATGGAATCTCCGGAGTCTTTGAACCAGAGAATAGTCTTCTCATAGTTTTAAATATATATTATTATTGTGTATGTGTGAGAGAGATGAATATCCTGTGTTTTTTTATCCAAAAAAAATTATTCCAATTTAAATCACCACCAGTTAATCCTAGTATATATTACACGATAGGAGGTCTTATAAACGTATTCAGTCCAATCCCGCAATCATAATGGCTCCTTATTAAATAGTCTTACACTTATATATAATAGATATCAACAGTTTATATATCACCATCTTAGTACTGATTTATCCGATTACTCTTTCTCTCATATTTGCCGTATGCCATGATTACCCTTTTAGTGCAGCATTCCCGTTCTTCGAGGCAGCAAGCAGAAACAATCCTTTTTCTCTCTGCGCAGTGGTCTACGGAAAAGGCTCCCGATTTCCTTTTCCGGTTTCCTTTTGTTTGTTTTTATCGACAAATCGCAGTGTGGACCGACCGTTTTAGGACATCGGTGTCCCTTTTGGGAAATACCAGTGTTAGTTTTAATGCCCTCCGCCAAATAGTGACTAAGTCAAATTAGGATGCACACAACAGCTTGAAAGTGGGCAGTGCCATGGCCTTGTAACGATTAGTCAAAAGTTGTTCTGGCGTTAATGGTGGTGGACCCTTGTATGTGTATGTATGTGTGTGGGGGAACCGGCAGACGTTGGGCAGTCGATCAAAGATCACTCTGAGGAGAGAAAAAAAAAGTACGTCAGTGCTCTCTATTGTTGGCCGTATGCAGAACATCCGTCTTGCTTTCCATGTCCTGCCTACCGATTTGCAGGTCCGTAGAATGCACATGATTGTCCTTTTGCTCTGATAAAGATTGACCACACACGTGAATTGTGGAATGCTGTTCTGCCTGGGTGAAAGACTGCAAATCGTTGGGAGCGTAGACGAGATTTGATCGTGAACACACGAACACTCCTTTTCAATGAGGCATCCACTGCTGTATTCCTATGCACTTGCGCATACAGTTACCAGACTCCTCTGCGAGACATGAATGTCTACTTGCTTCGCTGTGTGTCACAATTACGGGGAGCGCGACACTTCTGTGTGTCGTCCAACACTAAAAAATACTCTTTTGATGTGTTCAGCGTTACAATCAGTCTCTGCAGTTATGTATGATTGCATAGCAAATATATAATCTGTTGTATTTATATGCAGATGTTTTAGTTGTACAGTGTTATCTATTTATATAAATGAATCTATGTTATTCTTTTTTGTCTCCATTGAATAAGGTTTCTCGCTCATCAGAACCTTTCTATTGAACTCACAAGATCTTCCAAGCGTCCTCAGCACCATGACAGAATTTTGAGCATGCCACAGATGCACTCAATGGATAGTTGGATAAACCGATCTTCTCATCGACGAATTCATCAGCGAATGTGTCCTTTCCTCTAGCCATTGCACCAACGAATACACAAATACTTTCATCCTCTTCGAGGTTCTTCTCGATATAATCCTGGACTCTGACGACCTCAGCGTCGTATGATAATGTGACTTTGCGGCACTTGGTTGGTAAATGGTCTGTTACTGGGTTCTTAATGACTTTTAATAGCTTTTCTTCCGAATTGACGGATCTAATAGACAGTTTGTGCAATAGTTGAACCATTAGACCGGAAAATCTCTTGAACGTTCTTGGAATACGGACTGTTGGGTTCACCTCAATCAAAACACCTCGACTGGTCTGGATGTATACTTGTAATTTGCCCGCCTTGTTGATCGGAGAGTCCAACAGCGTTAACAAACATTGATGTGTGATATCTGGACGAGCTTCACTGATATCTCTATCCATTTTCTTCAATAGACCTTGATGGTCATCGCAATTCAGCAGCACGTATTTGTCACCACCTGGACGGGAAGAAGGGATTTTGTGGGTCTCCAACGATGCCTGGGATAAGACAACAATAAGTCTCTGCGTATTCTTATCTTTAGAATTCAACACACTTGGCGCCTTTGGAACTAATGAAGCTGGCAATGCTTCTTGCTCGCCTGCTCTGATAGCATCTCTGACTCTCGAATCTTCAACCATTGTTCGTAGTCTATTGCGTTACGCTTTCCTAATTTCAATCGTGAGCAGACAAAACAAGACTCGCTGATTGCAGCTATACCTCCAACTTAACTCATTCAAACACTCTTAAAACTAACTTAATTTGCAGTATTCATTATGTTTAAATTACAAATTTTCTTCTCATCGCAAATTTTCCAGTGTAAACAGTCACCCGACACGAAGGGCTGCTAGTTAAGAAACAAAGACCTTTAAATTAGGTGAAGATATCGGAAAGACAGAGTGCATCTCTAACAATTATAAGTAACTATAGTTGTAATGTGCATGGAGTGCATCTGTGTTTAAGTTAAATACTCGGTTGGGAGGTAAGAAACCATATTGAAGACTTGTATGCATTGTTTTGACTCCCTGCTGATTGGGAAGAGGGGTCATTTAACTCTGTGCCATTGTTCTGTTGCTAGCTTTCTATCTGTAAGGCATCGCTAAATTTGCATATGGTATCAGGTTTATATAATTATCTTGGGAATATTGGATTGTTTGCACCATAAGTAGGCTACTTGTTGGTAACTCTCTGTTGTGTATATTTTTAATTAGAAACTGTTTGGATTTTGGCTTCCTAATATTTTGCGACATCTTATATTTCTTAATTTTTCGAAACATAAAATGATTGTTTATAAAAAGTACCACTTGAGAACTAGTCACTGTTTCTACAATATAAGGATCGGTAAGATAAAAGTTAGGTTGGTAGCAATTTACAGGAGCGATGTCATTTGATGAAGGGTTTTCGTCCGATGACGATGACTTGCTTTTAGAATTGAAATCGAAACCGCCAAGAGCAACTCAAATAGCTGCAAACACACAACCAACTCAAATCCCGATAGTTAATACCAATGATCCAGTAGGTACTGAATTAACAAATTTGCAAATGCAACTCACTGCTGCTCAAGGTGAAGCAAGCATGCTGCGAGATAAAATTAAATTACTGAATCAAGAGAAGGATGAGGATAATAAATTAAGAAATATAACTAAACAGAATTTAGCAGAACATCATATTGGAGAATTGCGCAAACTACAAAGTGAAATACAATCATTGCAAGATGAGAATAAGTTTTTATTAATTGAAAGTAAGCGGTTAAGTTCCAAAAATAGTCATCATACAAAAAATACTGAACGTAGACAGGAATCCTCTTCGTCAACAGCATCATTTAACGTGCATTCGAATAATGTCACAGCTGTAAACGACTCAGCAGGAAACACCACTGTTTCTTCGAACTCTCCGATATTGAAAAAACGTAAGATAGAAGAGTCTTTGTTACTTTCTCCTAACGATGATGTACTGAAAGTAAATTCTACCATTGTTCTTCCAGATGAAATTGGTTTGTATGTGGATTCACTTTTAGCCTTTAAGATAACAGGTATTGATCTAACGGTTATAGAGATACTGAACAAAATAAAATTAGACTATATCGACGATTATCAATTTGAAACCTTTCACAAATCTAGAGATGAATCGATAGGAAAATCCCTAGTGCAGTTGCTACTAGCATCTAAAATCACTATGTCATTAGACATCATGATAGATAATCTATTAGAAAATCTGGCTATACTCATAAAGGAAATTACATTAAATAAACGAGAGTCAAAATTGGCTGTTCCTTTTCTAGTGGCATTAATGTACAAGGCTGTTTCATTTCGGCCTAGTGCTGTTCACAATTTAGCTTTAAAGGATTTGTTCTTTTTCTTATGTGATCTAGTTAAAAAGTATCAACATGTACTCAAATGTTCACTACATGAGTCTCCGCTAGACCTTAACGTCCAGCCTGCTATTTTTCAATACGAATTGATTGATTCTTTGGTAGTATTATATTCATTTGATTTATTGGAAATGACATTTAGAATATTACAGCTTCAATCAGATGAAGTTTTGCAGGACTTTTTTGATAAAGATATCATTAAGAATATTGAATTGATATATAAGCTAGCATTACCAATTTCTTTTCTTCCTATCTCAAATATAGTTATAAATGCTGTTGAGATAATAAACCTTTTATCTACAATGTGTCTGACCATTAAGCTGAATAGCAAAATAGAACTAATATCATCAAAATGGTGGAGAGATTGCACCACAAGATTATATGACATATTGAATAAGAATGTAAGTAACCAGAATGATAATTCTCTAGATAATAAATCACTTTATCTGTCGAAATATTTTAATTGTTTTGGTCTAATACGAAACATAGGTGATAATAGCATTGCTAGATTTATATCTGACTTAATTGATGTGGATAGCTTACGAAGTGTTCCAAGAGTTATTTCCAAAGATGATATCCTGGAGATATCGACGGATTTCACACTAAACAGTGAGTTGGAAAAGCTCTTCCTTCAACTTAAGGACGAAATATTAAGCACCATCGATGACTTGATGAAAGTGTATGATACTTCTACTGATATAATTAATACCGAGCTACTAATTCAATTAACTAAGATGATGTCAGAAGAACAAAATTTAATGATAAGCAAATACATTGTTCAAATATCGATGAACTTGGATGTAAGATGTAATTTAATTGAACATTATCTGACTCTTATTTACAAACTATGGGCATGTCATGAAGACAAGTTAAATTCCATGCAAATTAAAGATAAAATCCAAAGTGAATTAGTGACGTCGTTATGGAGGGTAGTTGTATCTCATGTCGAGAAAAAACGATGGGGTTATGAATTAGATTCTCCCGAGCAATTGAATAGCTCAAAGGAATTGGAAGTTTATAACCAAGGAGATTTAGTGGAACAGTTTGCTGAATTAGAGTTAGAAGACGATATACTTTTATATCAAGACGTCTTTGAAGATATGCCAAATTATGTTAGGGAAGAAATAATGAAGGATGCGGCAGAACACTATCCAAGGATAATTCAAATTAAATACGGTGAAATATACCAAGAAATGGCTAAAAATATTCTGGAAACGAAGTTAGAGATTTCCACATCAATGGAAGATATAGATTCCATATATTTAACAATGGGAAACTAAGAAATGAGATTGCATATTTAAATAATTTACATATAGAAATTTAACACAAATTTATACTTAAAATAATGAATTATGATATAATTGTATTTATTGAAGTCTTACACAAATTTTTAAAAGATTAATCCTTATATAATATCTTTCACATTAGGAAAAATTATAGTTAATTATATTTTAAATCTTTTTGTAAAATTTACTCAGACTTGGAAGCAGTACCAGTTTGGAAACCGTTCTTGAATCTTCTAGAGACGTATTTCAAGTATTGCATTCTACCAGTACCGGTGGTGTGTCTTCTCTTAGCCTTGGAACCCCAGTTGTAAGATCTAGTCTTGGCAGCTGGATAACCACAGGCAGCACAAGTTTTCTTTTGGACATGGAATGAACGACGACCACATCTGTTACACAAAGTGTGAGATTTGTTGTGACGCTTACCGAATGAAGGAGTACCCTCTATATTAAATTAGGTTGATCTTGAATGTGTTCCGAGAACAGAACTTTTATTCAAAAGAAAAACAATTATGTTAGTAAACTGGTTTAACTTGTGAACCATGTAAATGAAATGAAAAATAAAAAGCATATCTTAAAAATAACAGTATGTGCAATTGCAAAGCACCAGAAACTGATGACCTAAAAGATTCCAATGCTTCATTATCCTGTACTTTCAGCATTACAGATACGCAACTTTGTCATATTCTTATGGAGTGTGTGATCCCAACTTATATTATTATCCATTATATAATAATCCCATACAGCATTAATGCCAAATACTTGAATATTGATTCTTCCATCTTCGACGTAAAGCATGTATCAGTAACGTAATCTTAATAGATAGTATAGGTCAACATAGTCATCATGATCTTTATACTCTCCTTGGTGTGCGATTTGACCTGTATGAGATCCTTAGAAGTCTACCACAATTGCATTGTCTACTGTATATTATCATTCTATTTTATTTTTGTCTGTTCATTTAACATTGATTTAACTATAATCATAAATCTTAGTACATACTACCCATCTTTGCTTATATGTTTCTTGTGTAGTTTGGTTGGAATGTAACAACAGAGAAGACAGAAAACAGTAATGACCTCTTTTATATAAGTAAAACACTATGTTCAAATATACAAACGTTTTAATCAAGTGATAGTGAAATTAGAATACAAATTTTAGCATAGAATAGTAACCAAATAAAAGTCAAAGCCTTAGGGAGAACTAATAATCACAGCATAGTGAGAGAACATTAATTACAGAAACCATTTGAATGAAAAGTTTAGTTTTTCAGTGACGAGCTTGCGACTACAGAAATTTTTCAGTGATGGGGGCGGCGCTGGCAAAGCGCCAGGCAGAGTGCTAGGCAGAGCTCATAAAAAAGTGCTACGCTCGCCAGCCTATCTATACGTGCTCTCCATACTATTCCTTCTGAAAAGAGATCCATCCTCTCCAGTGCAGCAAGATCCGGAAGGCGTGAGCGCAGCAAACAGAGAGTCAGAACACAACGAGTGCAACAGTTCATGAGCCAGCAAAGTGTCCCGTTACAAACATCGGTTGGTACTCAGCAAATAAGCCCACCCAGTGCCCTACCCCTCCACTGGCCTGTAGCTCTGCCTACCTAACCACTCTTTCTAGACAGAACTCCAGAAAGAGATATGGCGTCGCTTCACAGCAGCCTGGCGTTCCCGCACCACATGGCGTCTTTGCCGGGCTGCTCCCAAATCAGTCTTGCGGGACCGCCGGAAACCAAAGACAAAATTAAAAATTAAAAATCGGGAAACCCGAAAGGGACGATGTCTGGGTGGTAAGCCAGAAAGTTTCAATGTCTGGGTGTTTGGGTTTTCCCATCCAGCAGTCACGCAAGACGCGAAACTTTTTGTTTATTTTGATTTTAATTTGCGACGCCAAATATAAAATGAATAAAACTGCAATAGAGATGAATACGAACTTACTGATCTGGAATGGTATAGTTACAAACGTCATGGAATGTGTTTTATGCGTTTTGGGAGCAATTGTTCACTCTGTTGAAAGGCATATAGATACATGTATATATAACAGGCCTGTTTCTGATTTGCTTGCATATAGAGAGTATCTATTATTAATTATTAAGGCCTTCGCTAGAGTTACCAAAAATCATAACGATTGATATATAAGCGAACATGTCGTTTCTACCTTCGTCCCCGATTGCTAACCGTCCAGATGATGAGGCAGGTAGGGCTTTTTCTGCTGACGTCTTCGGAGAAGATACACCTGGTTTGCATCTAAAAGGCTTGCCCATTATCGATGCCAATGACGAGTATCCAACGCCAAATCCATCTTCCACTATCGGTAGGTCTTCTCCAATGAGATCGAATGGCAACGTGTTGCCAACGTCTCCTATCACAGCAGCTGTTTCTTTACAAGGGCAAGATCCGGTCGAGATTGCAGAAGTGCATATAAAAGATGTTATTCCAATCAGGATCGACTCACAACTTGAGAATCAAAAAATTGTAATTGGTCGTCAAAGCAAGGAATGTAATGTCGTTCTTCCAAAAAGGAAAAACATTTCAAGAAAGCACGCTGTTGTTTCGTACAACAAGGACCTCGATTGTGTGAGGATTCAATGTCTGGGCACAAACGGTTTGATCGTTAACTTTCCAGCAAAGATCCAGTTCAACTTGGTTAAAAGGAACCCTGTGGCAAAAATTTATGAGTTGGTACCATTGAAGAGTCAAAATAAATTGGAATTTACCTCAGAATTACGTGACAGACCAGAGATAAAAGAATTATCGAATGTTACAAATTTGAACTCATTTGTGTTACTTAAAGACGAAACTGTTATTATCCCTTATATGAAAGATATCATGTTGGATTTTAGAACTTCTAAAGCAGTTTTAAGTAAGACAAAGAAAAGAGATGGCAAATTAAAGACATCGATCTCGCAAAAAGCCAGTCAATTGACAACACCTGAAATTTCTCATAACATTAAGACCCCTTCAACCCCAATGAAGGAAGCAACTTCGCAATACCTACCATTAAGTCAAGAAACACCAATAAATGCAAACCATCACACTCTGAATAACAAGTTAAATAAGCAGAATGACAAACACAAAATTCACAAACCAGAACATTTCAAAAAGTCACCAAAATTGGTAGAACCTTCTAAAAAAATAGCTGATAAAGATATACTTGAATCATTAACTAAAAGAGGATATGACTGTGCCGATTTAAGACATATTTTAGCAAACCATTTAGCATTTTCTAATGTACAACAAACACCACTTACACAATTACTTACTGTGAATTCGAAAATTGGTACTTTAAACAAAACAGAGTTACGTTATCTATTGTCAGTAGAAAATTGCATTGGTGTGATTTATCGTCAAGGCAAAGATGCTGCTGGTAAGCCATTAGATGAGGAATACTATTATGACTTAGAAAATGATTCAGATGAAGAAAGAAGATCGTTGGTTCAATCCTTGAAAGGTGGTAGAACCGGTCTTAGATCTTGCAGAAGAACCCATAAACAATATTTCTGGAAAAAGCCAACAAAATAGACGCATGGGTGTCTTCCTATTTCAACATTCTACAAATACTTCTCATGAACAATACTAGATCGCACTTTATACCAAAAACAAATCTACGTAAATCTATCTATCCAAATGTCTAGATAAGTAGATAAATTATCTTATATAATATTTAAAATAAACATTTTTATTCAAGAAATTATTACAAGCATCTTTAAGTTTAGTTCATTCAAGTTATGATAAGCTTAACTTCATCGGAAATTCCAACTTTTACAAAAACTCCATTTAAAAAATGATAATATAAAAGAAAACAATTATTTGAGATAAGGGATAAAAAATTATTTTATCTATATTACGACTGAGTCCAATAGTTTACTAAATATTTCCAGTACCATCAATTACAATAGGACACATCCAAAATATTACTATTGGAATCAGATATGCTAAGTCCAAAAGACATCTCCAGAATTCATATCACAGCCCATGATTTCGATAAAGCTGGTTTGAATATTTTAGGGTACTATCTGAAATTATACATAATTGAACAAGTACTAAATGAGAGTGAACGCACCAAAGAAGCTACAAAGCTGGTAACTGATCTGCTAGATTACATTGAAGCATTCAAAAATGAGATTGAAACTGAAAAAGATGAGGAACTTGCGGCATTGAAACTTTTAATATCTGATCAAAATAAAGCCATGGCCTACACACTGAAGTTTACTATGACTTTATACAATTCGAAATTATTGCAATTAAAGGACGGGCCATGGAACAATGACCTAAAAAGAGGTCTATGGTGCTGTATTGATCTATTCAACTGTATTTTACATTTGTGGGGTGATAAAATAACAGATAAAGAACCTGTAAGAAAATGTACTAAACTTTGTAAGATTTACTTGAGTAAGTTGGCTAAAGGTGAGATTGGTGCATCTGCAAATGACAAGTTAGATAATGCAATTGACATGGCACCAACTCAGGCGCCTGTAGGCAGTACGGCATCAAAGAATAGTGATCATGAAGAAGAGCATGACTATATTAAATATAATGGTGAAATTAATCAGAATATTGTCACCGATTTAGAAAATATCGTTGACACTGAAGAAGAAAAAGTAGAGAAAAGCATAGAGGATAATAACAGAGAATTTTCAACGGATACTTATGTTACTTCTGATGTCTCTATGAATAAGAAAAATAACCATCAAACTGAACCAGAAACTGATAATAAAGAAGCTGATAATATGAGCGGAATCAGCATTCCTAGAGATGATGATATTGCAAATATGATTACAGAGTACAAAAAATTAACAGATGAGGCAAATCAGGGCCCAGCTGGCTTATCATATCAAAAACCTCCAACTGAAGAAGAAATAAAAAAAATGATAAAGGAGGTAGAAGAGCAAGATGATGATGTGTTTGATGATGACAACGAAATAGAGAAAGAGGGAACTGCCGAACCTGAACTCCCACAAGTTCCTAATTTTTTACCAGAAAATGTTCCAATATTCATTGATGAACCGACATCGGAACCGGAACACACTTGTGACATTAAAATTGATGACAGTGCTGTTGTAAGGAACACCTCGCCACAAGGTAAAAGTTCAAGTAAGAAATATTCAAAAGAGGAAATAATTACCATGATGAATAAGGCAGAAACAATAGAAAAAATCCAGAAGCTTGCAAAATATGCCATAAGCGCACTAAATTACGATGATGTCCCGACTGCAAAAGATACGTTAGCTAATGCACTTGATCTTCTTAAGTTATTGGAGTGATTCTCTATAATTTGATAAAATATATAAGTTGAATTATAAAACTTCATAGAAATAAGGATAATGTAAAAATCGTGATTAAATATAGAGATAAGCATAACTACACAAGAATTTTAAATTTAAAATAATTCAAAAAGTGTCTAAATGATGCACAAATTCTTTTTTTTATTATATCATTATTATTTATAATATTTAGGTTTTAAGAATAGATTTTTATTGGTTTACCCATACTTTAAAAATTAATTAAAATAGATAAGTTTTAGCGATTGCTAAATTCATTATTCGATTTAAAATTCTAAAGTCTTTGGCTTTTCCCATGGGTATTCTTGGTTAGTGAAATGACCGTAAGAAGCAGTTGGTAAGTAGATTGGTCTAGCTAAATCTAATTCTCTGACTAAGACACCTGGTCTTAAGTCGAAGTTCTTTTTGATGATGGCAATGATTTCGTCATCAGACTTGGTAGCAGTACCATAAGTATTAACATGTAAAGATAATGGTTCAGCGACACCGATAGCGTATGAGAATTCAACTTCGACTCTCTTACATAAACCAGCAGCCAATAAAGACTTAGCAACCCATCTAGCAGCGTAAGCAGCAGATCTGTCGACCTTGGAGTAATCCTTACCGGAGAAAGCACCACCACCGACAGCAGAAGCACCACCGTAAGCATCGACGATAATCTTTCTACCAGTCAAACCAGCATCACCTTGTGGACCACCGATGACGAATCTACCGGATGGTTGGATATAGTACTTGGTTTTGTCATCTAACATATGAGCTGGACAGACCTTTTCGACAATTTCAGACTTGATTAATTTTCTTAAGTCCTCAGTAGAAATTTCTTCAGCATGTTGAGCAGAAACGACAACGGTGTCGATTCTTAATGGGATCCATCTACCGTTTTCTTCTCTATATTCAACGGTAACTTGGGTCTTGGTGTCCGGTCTCAACCATGGTAAAGAACCGTCCCTTCTAGCATCAGCCATTTTCATGTTCAATTTGTGAGCCAATAAGATGGTTAATGGTAGACCTTCTGGGGTTTCATCGGTGGCGTAACCGAACATGATACCTTGGTCACCGGCACCCAATTCCTCTAATTTCTGTTCTAAATGTAAACCTTGAGCAATATCTGGAGATTGTTGTTCAATGGCGACTAAAACGTTACAGGTTTTGTAGTCAAAACCCTTTTCAGAGGAATCGTAACCAATGTTCTTGATGGTTTCTCTGACGACCTTTTGGTAGTCGATAACGGCCTTGGTGGTAATTTCACCGAAAACCATAATCATACCAGTCTTAGCAGCGGTTTCACAAGCAACCTTGGACATTGGATCTTGAGCCAAACAAGCATCTAAAATAGCATCAGAGACCTGATCACAGATTTTGTCTGGGTGACCTTCACCAACAGATTCGGAAGTAAATAAGAAAGTACCAGCCATTTTAGTTTTTTTCAGTATGCTTGATAATAGCTTTTTTGGATGGTATAAGCAGAATTGAAAGAAAAGGCTTAAACAAAAAATTGGCAAATATTCCAAACGCTAGCAATGACAAATGCAAAATAATAAATCCCAAAAGAAGAGATTCTTTATATAAGAGGCATAGTTGGAAAGTAAGAAAAAAAAGATCTAAAAAGAAAAAAGTGCAGATACCAGTTACAACATCCACACTTACAAGAGACTTGTGCATGAGAGTCTGCCAAAACCACACCAAGCCAAAGAAAAGCACATACACACTAATTTACTAATTGCACACCATCCATGCCAAAAGACTGTTATTTACTTCTCTTCAAGACTCGATAAAAAGTGGAAACCACTCTCAACTTCCAGGCGATTCGGTATTACAAGGTTTGAAGGAAAGAAGAGCGTGAGAAGAATGGAGGTCTGTGTAAAGCTTGTTGCTTACGGATTCAAAGCACTTACAACCTATTAAATGGTAACGAGTTAACTGCGATGTAAGTGCGTTTGAACAAACATTGAACGAAACTTGCTAGGAACAACGAAAACAAATGTTATAGCATTAGCAGCTCATCGAGATGAGCATTACAGAAACTTTTCACTTTGGAGGCAGGCTAGTTGACTTCTCTTGAGAGAGAGGACAATGAAAAAGTGAAAAACTAAAAATTTTTCACTTTTCTGTTTCTGTTTGTGGACGGTCGATGGGCGCGATGGTCAATGGCCGATGGCCGATGGGCGATGACAATTTCCTGTTTAGGAAAGTTCTTAAAACTGTGGCGCTGTGCGTCTGTCGAGCAGACCGAGCTGATAAGAGGCGGTCGCGTCGGCTGCGTGGTGCCTCCAGGGACGTCGGTGGCCGCCGGTAGTCGTGGGACGGTAGGGCAACTGGGCATCGGTGTTTTCGGCACGTGACATTGAACTATATGTCCGGGTAAGTCTATTGCGCGTCACGTGATCTCAAGCGTGCTGCACAATGGGCGCCCAGGCCTGTAATAAACTGATGGTGTCAGCAATGCAATCTGAGCCTTATGTATTTGGTTTGGTATTATTAACATGCCATGGCACCCGTCGCCACATGAGGTGCCTCGCGAGTGCCATGTGCGTGGATGAGTATTTACTTATTTATCTATAAATGGCAGCAATGGCGAGCGTCTGTGAAATTACTTCATTGCACTGCCCGGGAGCTGCTCTCTGGTGCCGATTTAGTTCTTGGTGGTGGGCAATAGTTGATCCACCTTCTTGTTGTCAAAAATTAATGTTCTTGCGAAAAAGAATGATGCTAGCCCTACAACGGTCCCGAACAGCAGATCATACCAATGATGTCTATGGTCTGTCAATCTCGAGACGATCACAACAGCAGCAAGCAAAAGACACCAGAAGTGCTTGGACTTGCTGGTGCTGAGGAAGTACGTCTGCCACCAGAATAAGTACGCCATGCTGCAACTGATGAAACTCGAATGGCCGCTTGGGGTGCTCTTCAATCCTTCGTAAAGAAAATCATGGTTTGCCTGCTTGCAAATGTCTAGAGTGAACCACTCTTGGTCCTTCATCTCTGCTGGTATGTCAGGCTGGCATCTATCGAGGAAATCGGGTCTTGCATTGCCGATAGAAAGTTTCAAAATGTTGGTTATGGTTCCGTTGACTGTCAAAATCAAACCCAGGCACAGTAAGCTTAACTGCAACACGTGCAGTTGGGGTGGAATAAAACTCAGTCTGGAGAGCATGTATGAGTTACCTTTCTTGTCCCCTGCCTCGGATACAGATAACCTTTTCTTCGAGATCCTGCCTACTAAACAATGAACTATGATGACAACCGTAGGTAAAAGAAACGCGATGGAGAGACACTCCACGCCACTGACAACTTCATCTGCCACATGTGCCTTAGCGATGCTTCCATTCTTGATATTGAATTTCATGTCGGTGGTTCTGGGAACCAATCCGTACTCACTATAAAAAAAGAAGACAAACCCAATCAGAACATACAAGTATTGTAATATGAAAACCGATAGATAGCTGGTTACCTGCTGCAGATTCAACTTCATGCTTCTCTCTTGGCGATCCTTTAAAAGTAAGCGATTCCTGGGAATGTTGTTCTATTCTTAGCTACTTCAGCATTCACTCGAGAAGTCGACCCTGTATCAAGTAAAAGATTGCAAACATACGTCTTTAAATGGAGTCCAAGCCCCCCAGCCACCATTAGCACCAGAACTGGACAGAAGCGTGCGCCAACATCCAAGACCCTCGATATCGAGCTTGTTGTTGTTGCTCTTGGCAATTGCAAAGAGCATAACATGGTGCATTTGGTGTGATGCTCGAGACGTCGAGAGTAAAACGAGACAAAAAAAGAAAAGCTGACAAAAATTTTAATTGGTGCAGCGTTTTGTTACTGATCAAGAACTAACCTTTGTTTCGGGACAAATACGTAATTTGATGATATAGCAACATCTTGACATTCCAATCCATAACAATATAAAGCTCAAGTGTTAGGACGTTTGAGAGGTCGAAGGGTAAACCTGTTTTTGCGATTGAGAGTGTATACGTGGTCCCTGTCTCACCGCCACCACTGTGGTCCCACAACGGTCCCATAACAAGAAGTCCTTGACTTCAGGAAATATGTACTTACAGAGGACTATACTGGTCAATGTTTACACACTCGCTAGCATGCGGTACAAGGATCTAGGTATGGCATTTGCTATGGCATTTGCTTGTTCTATATATTCCTGGCTAGCTTCTACTAACTGCATGGTTTAATTCAGTAAGAATAAAACGTTTCTGTACAAGGTTAGCATTTACATGTTTGAAACAAGGTTGGTGGCATTTGTATATATATATATATATATATATATATATATATCATTAGGTATTTTATCTTTACCATCGTTTAATTGACGTTCTCTGGCTCCACGAAGCATTGCTTCCATTCTTAATGGACGCTACATGTTAGAGGACACAAGCAATATATGTGACCTTCAATTTCTCTTCGTTCTCCATAAACTGCAATTGGGAAACATTGATTGCACTTGCGTTAACTTCTTGCAACTCATTACAGACGGTGAACGTTTCATTGTATTGTCCTATCCATGTTTTGAGGACACAACTCTACATGTAGTACTCTTAACTGTCAGAAGGCAATGTTGAACATTTCAGGGAGGCGAAGGGGAGTGTTATTCAATTTCTGAGAATGAAAATGCTTTATATATAAACGGAACTTTTCGTACTGAAAAAATTGGCACACTTTTCGATGACTTGTAATATATATTTTTGTTTATAATAGAGTTGTCACACTGTAAGGTTTAATCAACTTAACAATCTTATTCTATCATGAACCAATCCATTAACGCTGCCAAGACTATATCCGAGGCTTTAACCAAGCATGAGCTTTTGCAAGATGTCATCAAGGACTCTTTCACTCCAAAGGGTTTCTTACTAGTTGAATATCCAACTAAAAAAATTTCGGTTACATTAGGTAACACTATTGCAGTTGAAGATTCTCAAGAAGAACCACACTTCCAATTTATCTCATCTTCCAATGTTGCTCCAGGAAGCAGTGATGGCATTGCCTCGTTTGATTACAATGAAGACTCTGATTTATTCACTCTAGTGATGACCGATCCAGATGCTCCATCAAGAACTGATAAGAAGTGGTCTGAATACTGTCATTTCGTCAAGACAGACATCCAATTAAAGAAGTCTGCTGGCTCTGCTTCTGCCGGTGGTTTCACTACGTCTCACTTCGAAAACAAGGGTAACGTATTACACAGTTACATTGGTCCAGGTCCACCAAAGGGTACTGGCTTACATAGATATATTTTCCTACTTTACAAGCAACCTCATGGTGTTAAGGGTTCCAGTTTCTCTAGTATCCCAGATAGACCAAACTGGGGTACTGGTATTCCAGCAACTGGTGCTCACCAATGGGTTACTGCAAACAAATTGGAATTAATCGCCTCTAATTTCTTTCTTGCTGAAAATGTTTAATGCTACTTACGTACTTACATTTTAGATGATAGCTTTTATCTTTATTAAGATTTCTTTTTTTTTGCCCATGGGTTATTTATCGTGAGATAAATCATAGATTTATAAATTTATAAAGATTGGTAGTGTACATCTAATTTGTATACTGGATCATATCTCATAGTTTACCGTTGCAAGAATCAATTTTTGAGAATTGAAATAAATAATAGTAATGTAACGTTTATCATATTTATCAAATTTATTATATATATTTATCATTTATCATATTTATCCTATTTATCCTATTTATCAGAATATTTCCACATAAGAATTCTGAAAAACTGTATCTTCTATCAATTTTCTTTTTATCAAAAGGTTCTAATATGATTACAATGTCATTGAAAATTATTCAAATAATTTCTTGACTAATTCTATATAAACACCAATTTGGAAATTGTCTAATTCAATTTTTTTAAATGGTGATAGAATATTGTTGTTGTTGTTATGAATATTATTATTGGTAATCTCTAACATATCTTCATTAGTGTAATTTTGCATCATTTGTTGATACAGGTGTAATTCTTTCTTTTCGCTATTGTAATATTTAGAATAAATTTCTAAATTATTTGGAATAGCACATAACCAAATTCTAGTTTTGTATAATTTGAATAACTCTTTAATTAAATCTCTGAAGTCATTCCTTTCATCACAAATATAGTAAAATGTTAATTTCTTTCTATCAAATTGGATCTCAGCATTTAAAATTGTAATGTTTAGTTTAGAGTTCGCATTTGATGTGGTATTTGAAACATTTAAATCTAAATTTTGGGAATTCATATCTTCAGTTGAAGCCTGATCTTGATCAAGATGGGAATTGTTGATTGAACTTAACTTCATTTTGGCAACATGTAAAGCTTTCAATTCATCTTTTAGTTTGTTATTCAAATTTGAAGAAACTTCCCAAGGGGTGGCGAACCTAATAACTTGTTTTGATGGTACCACTAATTGAGTTAACTCAACTACATCGTATAATCTTGAGTTTAATTTATCACTTTGACCTCTAGTAGACTCGATTAAAGCTTTAACAAAATCTTTATTTGGGTAATGTTGTGATTTTGCTGTAATTAGTGAATCGAAATGAATCTTCTTTTTCAAGAAATATACGAATAAAGCCAAATCAAAGCTCACTGCTGGTTCAACCATCAAGGCCAAATCCTTGCCTCTATCACCATCAATAATAACCATATCACCTCTACTCATGAATAAGTTGGAATTGTTTGGAATTGACAATAATTCTAATTTACCATTTTTTAAAGTAACTAGAGCCAACGGTTCATAATTCATGTACGATGAACTATCGGATTGTGCATTCTTCTTAGTTGATGAAGTTTTTTCTAATTCCGTGTTAGTTGTAGTAACATAATTTGAATTACAAGATTTTAAAAAGTTTAGAAACTTAATACAATTTTGTTTTAATTCAGAATCTTCAGAAGATTTATCAAGTAATCTCTTAATATGATCTGTAAATTCAAAAACTAATTCAGAGGAGAAATAATTTGAACCACATTCTTTAAAAATTTGTTTCAATTCATCATTCGGTTTCAATTGACGTCCATTGAAAACCGTCAATCCGATATCAGCGTTGTCATTATTGGAAGCGTTACTAGTGGAGAGTGGATTTGACAGTTGGTATTTATTATGGATGTTGTGGTTATTATTCTGATTCTTCTGGTGAGAATGTTGATTGTATTGTGAGAATCTATTATGCTGAGTAGAATTGTTTGTGGTGTTGAGCATAGACATGTTTGTGCTTCCATTTGAAAAGGATTGGTTTCTGCCATAATTCTGTGCGTAACCATAACGATTTTGTGGTTGCGGTTGTGGTTGTTGTTGCTGCTTGGTTTGGTGCGGTTGTTGAGACTGTTGTAACATATGGTTGCTGATGTTTGAAGATTCCATCATAGTATAGTTTCTTGCTTGCATAATACCCGAAGTAGCTTGATGGGTTGGAATAGTGAAGACTGAATTTCTATGTTGTATACGGTCAGCATTTGAATTTGGATTTGGATTTGGATCGTTTGAATAGTTCATATAATTCGAACCATATCTATTATTATCGTTAGGAGCACCATTGAATTGATTATATTGGTTTAAACCGTTATTATTGTTCAAATGATCGATAACTGACTCTAAGTTATTTTGTAATGTTTGTCCATGGATTAGAGAATCTGAGATATAAGAAGATCTTCTTGCATTCTCTATATTTAGATTTAACATAGCATCATTATTGTCATTGCCTTTATCAATATCATTAGTCCTATAATTTGATGATCCTAGTTGCGCTTTAAAATTGAAAAGTCCAGAATAACCTTGTAAATTAGAGGCCGGATTGCCATTGCTATAGAAATTATCATTTGTATGCGTGCTTGTTGATTGCGATGACGAGAATGGGTGTATGCTTGATGTTGCGTTATATTGGCTTCCAAAAATACCGTTACTATCACCTAACCCATTATTATTCATATTATGATGATTGTTATATGCCATTGGGAATGGTTCCGAATTTGATGGAGTAGTCATCTCTAAAGCAACCAAAGGGAAATTATGTAGAGCATCATTAGAACTTGAAGAATTAAAATCACCAGGAAGCACACTTATACTATTATTCCTAAAATTAATATCAGGATTATTGTTTTGCATATTATTTGAGATATGAGAGCTACCATTTAAACTAATGCCTCTAAAACTTGAAGATAAATCAAAATCATTAAAAGTTGATTTATTGAATTTACTACCACTAATTGGATCCTCTTCACTCACTTCATTAAACTCATTGCCAATAGAAACATTATTGGAACTGGCAATATCATTGGTATTATTATTACCATCGAATGAAGAATTTTTGAGAGTATTAGCATTATCAATTTTACTAATATAATTTCTAAATAAGGAATTATTTTCACTGCCATTTGTAGCATTTTGACTATTGTTGTTGCTGTTGTTTAATTTTGATGGTAAATCAACTAATGATTTCCCGCTATTATTCTTAAATAGTAATTTATCATAGTAATTGTTCAATTGTAAATTATCAGATAAACTGGTATTACTATTAACGGAAGGTAATTCATTATGTTGGTGTGTCATTGTTGTATTATTCATGGCCCTAGGAGAGAGAAAAGATCGAGAAAGTTCAGTTTACTTTTGCCTTTTTTTTTAATTTTATTATTAACAAAAAAACAAATCGGTTTAGAAAGTGAAATTGAAATCAAAATAAGAACAGGAGAAGAACGTAAGTTAAAAAAAAACCGAAAAATGAAAAAAAAAGTTTGAAATAAATAAAAAAAGTGTATAATTCTATCAGACTCTATAATTGGTATCAGCGTAATTAATAATATTACTGTGTATGTTGTTAATTTTTTTTCCCTTTTTTGCGTAATATACTTATATATATGTACGTATATATATAGTGCTCTTTAAAATGTTAGTTATAATATTAAAACTCAACGGGGATCTTGCTTTAAATTCTCTTTCTTGCCTTATATGTTCCGTTATCTAAATAGTAAACGAATAAAATACGTTCGAATTATTATAATGTTATTAGTATTGGAGATTTATTAATCAAAAAGTACATTAGTATTGTGTGTGTGTATATATATATATATATAAAGAAATTAATTTAGTTTTAGTGTTTTGTTGTTTTGTTTGTTTTTTTTTGGAGTAGTACAACAAAAACACAAGTAAATTGACAAGAC
>NC_016521.1:1111101-1133713 GCF_000236905.1 Tetrapisispora phaffii CBS 4417
TAGTTTTTGTGTTTTGTGTTTTGTGTTTTTTTGGAGAGCACAAAAACACAGAAATTGCAAGACCAGATAAAATGGGCTAGAACTTTAACCGTTCTCTTTATCTCTTACACACTTGCAAACAAAAACGTGTATGATCGCAGACTAAGAAAAGAGTTATTTTGTCCTTAAAAAATCAAGTGGGCGGGGTAGGTTCCGAACGTCTCTTATCTTCCTCCAACAAAATAACCCTGACGTTGGTGCGCCAATTATGCCATTCAATAACGACTGCTCACTGTTCCCTCTGGTCTGCCTGTTTCTTTCCTGCTTTTGCATGTCAATAATATCATAAGCCACGAAAATTAACAAAACGGTGCACATGACCTGACGTAGCGCATATATATACACATATATACCCACCAGACGCGCACCATAGCATCCGTTATCTTCTTCCCCCCCTGCTTTTCTCTTCTGGCTCTGTCACTCGGGCCAAATGGGCAAGCGAAAAAAAATTAAGGGTGTCGCCAAAGAAGACGCGGACGGGTGTTTCTCGGTGTGTGTGTCCACGTCCACGGAAGTTCACTGAGCAGAGCACACTATTTCATGGAAATCCGTCTTTTCACCGTCGGCTTTTCTCGGAGACACGAACAGTGTAAAGGATAAAATATTATATCGGTTACTTAATAGGAATAGACATATATGCAGAGAGAAGCTGTACGCCTGTGCCTATGTTTCACACCGTCGTCTCTCTCTCTCGCTCTTTCCCCGTCTGTCTGCTTTTGTCTCTGTTTCGGTTTTTAGGACATTTTATTTCGTCGTGGAAAAATGTCCAGCGAACTCTTTTTAAGTGTTGGTTTGTCCTTTTTTCATACCCTACCATACCATGGCAGATCTCTTCCCATTTATCCGAGACATGACATGCCATTGTCTACGTATCCGTCCCAAGACCCTCATTGTCTGTTATTACCCCCAACCACCACCATGCTCTCTCTCTATATATGTATACATATATATATCCGAAATTAGGACATTTCTTAGTAGTAATATATATCTTCCGTGTGCTTCCGCTCTGTGCATGTGTGTGTCTGTAACATGAATAAACTTTTTTTCAAGAATGTCATTGTCCTTGTACTGATACGTTTCCGGTTTCTCGTTTCTTATTACGACAATTGTATATATTGTACGTTTCCTTACACTGGTTAGGTTTAAGCATGTGACTTTGTCTTTCTCAAATAGTTATAGCTTTAAACGAGATAAGCGCTTATATTATTATGATTGTATGACTTTTATATGAACTTTATATAAATGTAGTAGTTTATTAAGCAAATTAGAATGCAATATATTGTTAATACTTTGATCTTGGTTGTCATTGTGTCGATAGAGATTGGCTTGTTATTTGATCCATTATTTGGAGTGGCTGTGCTTGTGTTTGTGATTTGGAACACAGCACCAAGTCCCTTGGATACATGCCATTCAACATGACAATGAAGTAACCATTTCCCTAGTTGTTTCTTTGTTAAATTTGTCAAATTAACTCTAAGAACAACAAATGAATGTCCCTTGATATTAATGCTATCACGAATTAATGGTGATTTACGACTTGTTTCCCAGTACTTAAGATCTTGGAAGTATTGCTTGACGCTATCGATATCTGTCCTATGATTAACAATAGCACTTTTATATAACGTTCCTTTCCCCATAGAGACTATTTGAAAATTAAATCCATGTAAATGCCATGGATGTCTCATGTGATCTTTAGAATTTAGAATTATCTCCAAAATCGTATTATTTGAATTGTCAATTATGATGGGAGACTCTAAATATTCTTCAAATGTTTTGTCATTAACCTTGTAAGTATTCTCAGCTTTATAATTATCATAGAATAACTCTATTCGCTTCAAAGAGTGATCGTTGTTACTCTTCCAAATTTCACCGTCTTTTGCATTATCATATTCTTTATATAATTCGTCATTATTGAAGTTTGGTAATTTGGATATCCTTATGTTGTTAGATTGATTTTCTTGAATATAGGTCTCAACATTCTGAGTTATAGTGGATTCATTTTCAATTGGAGTAAACCAAAATGTTTTAGTGACGTAGCCCATCATCTTGTTACAACCATTGATACCTTTGACTATTGGAAACCCTTCATTTTTATCCTCGTCCTCTATTTTGATTAAAACAGAATATCGTTGTCCAACTGCCATTGTAAGAGTATCTGTTACATACGGGTTCAACAGAGTTCCATCAGTTTCAAAAATGATTAATTTTTTATTAGGTATATGGAACACCTGAGTCCCCGAGGTCCCGGAATTCAATAGTCGTAAAATCAAATATTTAGTATTGCTTTCAAGAATTTTCATTTGTACATTATTCTCAACCACTCCATTAATCAATGAAGACTCAAAACGAGGGTCATTGGTACCATCATCTACTAGCACATCTTTCTCCAGTATGTCAATGGTACGTTCGTGATACCAATCACTTAACAAAATATTATGTTCTTTAGTAACATCATCAAATTTTTTGGGTATGAAGGTTGTCGAAGATAAAACATTTTTATCTGCGAAGAGCAATGACTTACTCTGCAATGTCGATGTTCCAAAAATTTCTAGATGATTTATTATATTATTCTTCAATGTGTCATATTCAACGCAGTTCACAATAATTAATCCCCTTACACCATCTCCATATTGTACACTAGAGTGAGAATGGTACCAAAAAGTCCCACACGTATCTTCTGGAATAGTGAAATTATACCAATAAGATTCACCATTCTCAATTGGCTTCTGAGTTAAATTTGGTACACCATCAACTTTATTTCCAATATTGATTAAGCCATGAAAATGTAATGATGCTTGACAATAATCCTGCCATATCTTACTTTTACCATTAGCTCCTTTTGCCAATTCTTGCTCATTGCAAATAAGATTAGTTACTCTTATGCGTACTTCATCATTTGGTTTTACTTTAATCGTTGGACCATATGTATCATTACTATTATTAATGGATAATATTATCTTTTCATTATCATTATTGTATAAAACTTTCTTTCTTTTAATAGTAAAATCGAAAATGTATGGTGATTTATCAGAATGGCTTTCATATGTTGCATCTACTTTAACTATAAAAAATAGACTAACAAGAAAGAAAAAGGTAAATACCATTGAAGTATCCTTAAATAATAACATTAAATTTTGATAATTGATTAAGTTATCGCTTTAACTAACTTAATTCATTTGGGAGAATTAGGTGTAAAAATTTACTATTGATAGTCACTTATATTCGGTATGAATGCGAATGCAATTAATATTGTTTTATAATAGAAGACGACTTGAATCTGTGTGTATAATTCAAGTCTTAAATAGCTCCTTTTTAATGACAGTTAATTTGCTAACTTTTAGAGTTAAATTTTTGTTGACATAAAATTAACTAACTCATCCAGAGGTAAAGCATGTGACAACCAAAAACAAAAAGCAAAAAAATTAATGGTTGCTAAGAGATTCGAACTCTTGCATCTTACGATACCTGAGTATTCCCACAGTGTAACTGTAGCCAAATAAACCAATACTTGAATCAGGCGCCTTAGACCGCTCGGCCAAACAACCGCTAATTGTTATGAAAAATACTAAAAGAGGATATATAAACCGACTCAAGAAAATAGAAAACTAACGACAGTAACTGCAATAGCAAGTTAAATATGTCAGGAATTGTCAGGAATCTTAGATTTATAACAGAAGTTATGGGGTCTATGATTCATTAGTTGTAAAGACAAATTGCAAGTAGTAGCGTTAAACGAAGTTTAAGATTAATAAACGATCTTTTAGTTTATTCAGTTTATCTATCGTGCAATGTCAGAATTATGGTAGTGTATGTGACAGAACTAAGTGTTTATGACACCTTGAGTTCAGAAACAACTGCTCACTTACTAATTGGATAGAAAGGTCTAGTACAATTTGCTAAAGAATAAATGAAAATTTTTCACTATGAAATATATATGGTTATGTGATAAACACAGATGTGCAATACAGTAAAAACGATCTTAGGGGAATGAATGAATATATGTAAGTGTTCATTCAACTATCAGATAACTTCATATATAAAGAGGTCATCTAAATTTTACATAGAGTTGTATTAAATATACTAATAACAGGACGAATTAGATTAAATATTGTAATCGTTACCTGCTAACTATGAATACTAACGAACAACTTAACCATCCAGTCAACATCAATACCATTGGTCCTGTTGCTGGTTATGTGTTTGTGTCTCCACAAAATAAAATCTAACGATGCTATCAGATTTATAAAAGTCTATTTTGGATAATTTTACAACTACAACTGTTAGGGTGGAGAAATAAGCGTTAAAAAAGTGACAGGTTCAATTTTATTGACATCGCCTTGGTAGTTGGGTTGTTCGTTAATGTTCATATTTACTAGCTAATGATTATAATATTTAATCCGATAGGTTCTCTTACTACATAAACTATAAATAGTACATACTATTAGAATACTATTAAGCACCGCTCCACTTTGAGACTTGGTATTCTCAGCTTCTGTTCCGTTTACATTTCAGTTTATTTTAATTGGTTTACTAAAAGAGATATCAAGCGAAAGAGTTAGACGATGGATAGACTGGATTAACTGAACGATTCGTTTATAAATCTTGAATTTCGTTCAATCCTACTGCTTCTAGTTTGTCTCTCCAAGTAAATGGATCATATGATGCTATAACTTCTGTTATAACTCTTATATTCTTGGCAATAATTTACACATTAAATTATAAAACTAAAATCTTTAAAAATAAAACCAAATTTCTATATATTTTATATTTAGTCGGAACATATTTTATAATTATTTTTCAATTCTTCCCAACGGGAAGTGCTTTGCTCCAAGAATAAATATAAAAAAAACAACATAGTTAAGCAATTTTTACTGATAACTACAAAAACTAAAGGGTCCCATCAAACTAATTATAATACCTTAGGGAATGTATAAGGTTGTAATATTTCGCAATAAGGGGTTGAGGTCAACAGGCATTGATTTAGCAAACCGCAATGTCATTAAATAGCCAATCCAAATTTCCCAAAGTAGAAATAAAAACTCTATCGAACCTCAAGTAGGTAATTCCAGCACCTCACAAATGATCATCCTCATAACCTCATAACCAAAGGCTAAATCCGTGATACATGTCACTTATATAAATACAAATTGTGAAATTTATTTGTTAAGAACTTTATATTCTGCTTTCATTGATGTGATTACATAACGACAATACCACGCATATAAGAAATATTTACACTAATTATTATCAACAGCAACGAAATAACCGTAATGTCGACTCTAACAGTAAAACCTGCTCCAAACTGTCACTTTTTTACACCCGAACAACCAGTTTTAGGTCAATTTGTGACTTATAATGATTCTTTGAAAGGTGAAAACTTGGCTCCACCTAAACTATTTCACCCATTAGCTATCCGGGATACAGTTTTTCCAAATAGGATTGGTGTTTCGCCCATGTGTACGTACTCCTCAAATAATCATGAGCCTACTGAGTTCCACCAAGTGCACTATGGTGCCTGGGCTTCACGTGGATGCGGAATGATCATCGTAGAATGCACCGGAGTGGACGAGGCAGGTATGATCTCCTCAAATGACCTAGGCATATGGAACAAATATCTTGCCGACAAGCATTACGAAAAGATTGTTGAATTCGCACACAGTCAGAACTGCAAAATCGGCGTGCAGTTAGGGCATTGTGGGTGCAAGAAAGAGATGACCGCCACCGGGAACGAAATCGACTCGTTATACAAGCCTGCCGAACTGGACAAGAAATCAATAAAGGAAATTGTGAGAAGATGGGGCCATGCTGCTAACTTGGCGGTCAACGTTGCCCATTACGATTTCATTGAGATTCAAGGTGGACACGGAAACTTGATAAGTGAGTTTTTGAACAAGAACACGAACCATCGTACCGACGAGTACGGCGGCTCGTCATTTGCCAACAGATGCCGTCTGCTCAACGAAGTAGTCACTGAGGTACGGAAAGAGATCGGCAATGGCGTGCCTCTATTTTTGCGACTCTCAGGCACGATGTCGTCGCTGGAAAATGAAAAGAGCGAGGAGTGGACTATCGAAGACACCATCAACCTGAGCCACCATCTCTACAAGTGCGGAGTCGACGTCGTGGATGTGACCGGAGGCGGACACCATGTGAATGAGATGACAGCACCCATGGAGAGCTTATCCAACAAGATCAAGTTAATAAAACAGAAGACAAGCAAGCTAAAGGTGGCCTCGCCGGGAGGTGTCCATTCCGCCAAAGAAGCGGAAAAATTGATCAACGACGAGGACCTAGACATCCTGCTCGTTGGCCGCCCATTCTTGGAGAACCCCGGGCTGGTGAACCAGTGGTCCGAGGAGATGGGCATCAAGGTAAGCGAAGCTGTCCAGTACACCTGGGGATTCTACCCAGCCAATGAGCATTTGACAAGGGACCCTGGCATGCAGAAGTAAGTGCAACAGCATATGAAAAGCGTACCGTTTACGCCAAGAGAGATGCGTTCCCATTGCCATTGTCATTCTTATATTTCTTTTTATACCGTTCCTAAGTTTTTATATCAATCAACAACAATTGCCGCGTTAGGCCATTCAAATAAATTCTTCAAATAAATTCTTCAAATAAATTCTTCAAACATAAATACATAGCTTAGTTTAACTATAATATTACAGCCATGTAAGTACTCGTTTCGTTAACTGTCACTTGCCAGCTTATCCGTTTCGTAAATTGTGTGTGTGTGTTCGGGCCATTGCCATAAAAAAACACATAACCGGACATTCCACGGACATGAAGAAGCGCCGGCGAAATGAGCCAAGATTGCTTATCGAGATCCAACCAATGAGAGTGGCGGATGATCCCACCAGGGCAAGGAAACATTACCGTTAAAAGCGCCGTGCGCTCGATCATAATTCTCGGAAGATTACGGCACCAAAAGATAAGGGTTGATGCCGTTTTTTATTGCTTTTTCCCACTAGAGGCATGCCTGTGTTTTCGCACTTTGGACTACGATCACTAGACGATGCCGCACGCACCCGCACCCGCACCCGCACCCACACGCGAGACCCTCGAACGCACACTGACCGTTGCGGCAACAGACAAAAACACGCAGGGACTCCGAAATTTAAAATAAAAAAATGACGAATTTTATCTGTCGTTTTCGTGCTGCGCATTTTCTCACCCTCTTGTCGGGGCACTTTATCACGTTTCTTGCATTTCGTACGTTTTTCGTTTTCGTAAACACTGTATTTGGAAATCACAAGAATTTGCCAGTGAACCAACCGCACACACTGGGGTCAAAACACGATCGTTCCTTTTTTCTTTGCTGTACATTGACATCGCCATAAATCCCATTGACGAATTTCGTTTCCAGCACCATAGTTAAATATATATTCGCTATACATACGATAAACGCAATGCTACTAACAGCCAGGCCAAGCCCATAAGCAAAAAAAAATGTAGAGTATACTTTTGTTATATGCTTTTGAGTTACAGTCTTGCTGTATTGTATTGAGGTAAGTGATAGAAGATAATGGCAATTGGTGATAGATAGATACTCTTCTCAGCAACATCAAAATGATGCTTTTTCCTTTATGTTTTAATGCCTTTTGCATTTGATATTGTGATATACTAAGTATGAATATATATATGCATATATCTATATTTCTTGGCCATTCTGATATGATTCATTGCATTATACTCGGACAAACCTACTTACTACGTGGGTTTGTTCTAATGTCGGTTGTATCAGTTTTTCATTCTTTTTCAGTGTTTTGCTGTTTTGTAATTTTTCAGTTTCGCTATTTTATATTTTACTAGTAATTCAAATATTATTTAGTAAGCTTCCTATTTAGAATCAAACGATTTTTATAAAACTTGCTACATTTTTCTTTTTGATTTGGTTTGGGTTGATCATCGTACTACGAAGAATAAATTCAATTTGTTGTTACAAAGTAATTGAAAAATAATTCATTTCTGGAGATAAGTATTTATTAGACGCTCTTTGAAAGAAGAAAAAGTGAAGTGAAAAATTTTTTTTGTATTTCTTTTAGTTTTGTTAAAGTCTATCAGGAGAGATAATACCAAATAAAAGAACAAAAAAAAGTACTCTAATTTACAATATATAGAACTATAAAAACACGTCTGCTATGTCTGATCCGAAATCTGGGTATGAGATGAGTGACACGAAGGCAGAAGCTCATGTCTTTTCGTCACAAGAAAATGAAGTCGAATATCTTGACAGTCAACTGAATGGTGATTCTTCAAGTAACAATTCAATCAAAGAACCTACGTCCACAGGTGCAAAGGGTCATTTTAAAAGTTTTGTTGACTCTTTTAGAAGAGGTGATCATGCCAAAAATGCATTACACGATTTGGAAAATGATATTACAACTTCAATTTCACATGCATCTTTAGTTCATGCAGTCTCTAAAGCAAGAGAAGATGACGAAATAATGCAAAGTGTAGCATCCGCAGAACACCGTAAAGTTAACAACACGGAGTCAGATGATCTACAAAAAACAATTAAACCAAGACATGTTATTATGATTTCGTTAGGTACTGGTATCGGTACTGGTTTATTAGTTGGTAACTCGTCGGTCTTAAGTGCAGCCGGTCCAGCTCCTTTGGTTATTGGGTATTCCATTATGGGTTCCTGTCTTTACTGTATCATCCAAGCTGCTGGTGAAATGGCTGTTGTCTATAGTGATTTAAATGGTGGTTTCAATAATTATCCTTCGTTTTTACTGGACCCTGCTTTAGGGTTTTCTGTCGCTTGGGTTTACTGTCTTCAATGGTTATGTGTCTGTCCTTTAGAACTAGTCACAGCATCTCTTACAATCAAATATTGGACTACAAAAGTCGATCCCGATGTATTCGTCATCATTTTTTATGTATTAATTATCAGTATTAATGTTTTTGGTGCTAGAGGTTATGCTGAGGCAGAGTTTTTCTTCAACGTTTGTAAAGTTCTAATGATGATTGGTTTCTTTATCTTAGGTATTATCATCACTGCTGGTGGTGCTGGTAATGACGGTTATTTGGGTGCTAAATATTGGCACGAACCTGGTGCATTTAGAGGTGAACATGCTGTCGACCGGTTCAAAGGTGTTATGGATACCTTCGTCGCTGCGGCTTTTGCTTTTGGTGCAACCGAATTTATTGCTTTAACTGCCGCTGAACAATCCAATCCAAGAAAAGCTATTCCATCCGCTGCCAAGAAAGTTTTGTACAGAATTGTTCTTATTTTCTTAGTTTCCATTATCATGTTAGGTTTCTTAGTTCCATACGATTCTGATCAATTGTTAGGTTCATCAGGTTCAGGTGTTAAGGCCTCACCATATGTTTTAGCCGTCTCATTACACGGTGTACGTGTCGTGCCACATTTCATTAATGCGGTTATTTTACTTTCCGTACTATCCGTGGGTAATTCTGCATTCTACTCCAGTTCTCGTCTATTGTTATCTTTATCTCAACAAGGTTATGCACCAAAATGGTTCGATTACGTGGACAGACAAGGTAGACCAGCAAGAGCAATGCTGATGTCGGCATTGTTTGGTGTCATTGCTTTCTGTGCAACCTCTCCAAAGGAAACTGATGTATTCAATTGGTTGTTGGCTATTTCCGGTTTATCTCAATTATTTACTTGGTTCGCTATTTGTATGTCCCATGTAAGATTCAGATATGCCATGAAAGTCCAAGGTAGATCAATCGGTGAAGTCGGTTTCCATTCCCAGACCGGTGTCTATGGTTCATTGTACGCTGCTACTATGATGATTTTAGCTTTAATGGCTCAATTCTGGGTTGCTATTGCTCCATTAAATGAAGGCAAATTAGATGCTCAAAACTTTTTCCAAAGTTATTTAGCCATGCCAATTTTAATTGCACTATACTTTGGTTATAAACTTTATTATAGAGACTGGAAGTTGTATATCAAAGCTGATAAGATTGACCTGATATCTCACAGACAAATTTTTGATGAAAACATTTTAAAGCAAGAAGATGAAGAATACAAAGAAAAATTGAGAAACGGTCCAGCATGGCGTAGAATTGCAGATTTCTGGTGTTAAGGAATCTAAAACTTGTAACATACTAGAAATTGGGCAGAATGAACAAAAAAAATCCGGAAGCAGTAATTGAAAAGAAACTTTCAGTAAGATTTCTTCCCGAATTCTAATCTAAAATAATTGACGTTCATCATATTCAAAAGAATTGATAATTGACGCAAATGTATTTTTATGCACTACAGTATAGGACACATTTTTCGCCTATAAACCTAATCAACTAAACGTCCTTCAAGAAGTATATCTCAATGATATTAAATATTCTGCATTCAAGCACGTTTGGTATAATGAAATGAAATACGAACAAACAGCATATATTCACTTTTTTATTCTTTTTTTGTCGGCGTCATACTCATGTACTTCACGACTTCATACACACGAGTATATATGTACAATTATATGATCAACTTTTAGTTTTGCATAATTTTATATGAACATATATATCTATTTTAATAAAAGTTATCAATGTAAACAATAAAACATATCTTCTTGAATTAGAAAACTCTATAAGAACAGTAATCAATTTACGCCAATTCACACTATAACAGCGATAGGCACTAATGCTGAATATCACATTTTCTCGAATCTACATTAATTAACAAACTACTAGCTCATTAAAAATATATTAGTCAACTAATAACACTATATTAATTCTAATAGTTCTATTATAGTATTATTACTAATTCATAAGTAATTGAACTTTCGAAGTTCGGTAAGATAGAATAATACATCAAATCTTTGAAAAAACCCGTAGAAATATTCGAAATTTGACCAGAAAGAATGAATAACCATTTCGAACTTTTTTTCTTGGTGTTCTTTCAATTATCTCGAGAGTATGGTTCCTTCTGCAAAGTTTTGTATATAGAAATATATCTTTAGACATTAAAACTATTAGTAAAACGTCCGGAACACGATCATTGAACCATCGGTTCGTAAGAATTATGCATTGGCCGTCGATGGAAATCTCACTAGATAGGGATGGCTGCCAACTTCTCGATTTATGCATTAGTTTTATATAAAAGCTACAAAGATGATAGAGTTATATTTGAATATATTAAGTTTGTCAATTACGTTTCATTACTATTCTTAAAATTTTCACAGTTTTCGTCTTTACATAAAAAGACTTCATATTAAATCGTATAACAAAAATACACTATATAAAATAAATATGTCTGTTGAACACATTATCAAAGCCGTATCTTCTAGAAGAACCATCTACAACTTGAAACAGACTTTACCTGCTGGTGTTACTGTTGAAAAGATTCAAGAAATCGTTCAATCCATTGTTAAGGATGTCCCAACTGCTTTCAACTCGCAATCCACTCGTGCCATTATCTTGACCGGTGCTGCTCATAAGAAAGCTTGGGAATCAGTTGTTGCTGCTATGCCAAATGATGATGCTAAGAAGAGACCAGCATCGGCCAGAGATGAGGCCTTTGGTTCTATCATCTTCATGACTGATTCTAAAACTATTCAAGGGTTACAAGAAAAATTTCCCGCTTACAGCGCAATGTTTCCACATTTTGCCGACCAAGCTAATGGTGCCGCCCAAATTTCCACTTGGACTGCTTTACACCAGCTAAATCTAGGTTGTAATTTGCAACATTATAACACAATGATCAGAGAAGCTCTACCAGCTGATGTTCCAAAGGAATGGGAGGTCGCCGCCCAATTGGTATTCGGTTCTGTTGGTGCTCCCGCTGGTGAAAAGACATTTATCGAAAACCCAGTCAAAGTTTACAAATAAACAGAGACGTAGATATTTATATTTGTACTTTATAAACTATATGTCATCTAATATAAATAAAAAAGTCCTATAAATATATACTCTCAAGAGACATTGACGTTTAATGTTTAAATGAGAAAATATTTTCTGCCCTTCTAGAACCCCAATTTGCTTACTATATTAGAAAACACAAGTAACTCGATGATTTAGAATACGATACCTAATCATTATAAAATTGGATCAACTTCACATCTATTCACAACAACTGCAATCATTATATTAAAAAACCTAGATGTTCTTTATTATCTGCTACGAAAAAGAATTAGTAATATTATATAGGTAATTAAAGTATTTTTCAGCGTGTTAAAAAAACTAAGTGCGAAGCAAGATCCGGATCTTGACATGAAATTAATCTTACTAAGGTCATAAAAAGTGATGACATTCAGCTGTAATGAAGCATCACAGAATGTATAAGGCATGTTATTCATATTAAAAATAAATTGGGTGTACCTATTCAATCGCAAGAGGTATTTGTAATATATATTAGTAAATTATCAATGTTTATTGATAATTTACGTCAATGGCACTAGATTTAAAAAAGGTATAAAAGGATGAATTATTTATTCTTAATCAATTAAATTCAATTATAATTTGTATTAATCTATTTTCTCTAAAGAATAAGAAAAAAGAAAACATCAAACAGAAACAACAATTTAGTATATCTATTGCTAAATTAACAAAATCATCAAGGTTAAAAAAAAATATTAACTCGAAAAAATGTCTGCTGCTTCTTTCATCCAATCTATTGCTTCTAGAAGAACTATCTACAAATTATCACCTGAATTACCAAATGGTGTTACCATTGATAAAGTTCAGAACTTTGTAGAAACTTTGGTTAGAGAAATTCCAACTGCTTTGAATAGCCAATCCACTCGTGCTGTTATTCTAACTGGTAACTCGCACAAATTAGCCTGGGATAATGTCGTCAAGGCCATGCCAAGTGCTTCTGCTAAAATGAGACCTGAATCTGCCAGGGATGAAGCCTTTGGTACCATTGTATTCATGACAGATGTTAAAACCATAGAAAAGCTACAGGAGGAGTACTCTGCTATTGCACACGTATTCCCTACCCACTCAGATACATCTAATGGTGCTGCTCAAATTACTGCGTGGGCTGCTTTAGAACAATTAGGATTAGGTTGTCATTTACAACATTATAATCCTATGATTAAGGAAGCTTTACAATTTGATATTCCACAAGAGTGGAATGTGGTAGCCCAATTAGTTTTTGGATCCGTAAGAGAAGCTCCAACTGAAAAGACATACATTAATAATCCAGTGAAGATATACGCTTAAAGTAAATGAGAAATAAATGTGAATAACGATAATCTACATTTGAACTTATTAACAGTAGATCAACTACCTTTCATTCTGTTAAAATAAATATCTTTATAGCTTTATAGAATCCAAACTACTAAATATATTTTAACCATCTAAACAATAACCGGGTATAATCCCTCTTTCGTCATTCAAATATAATTTCGAATCAATATTTCTCGGTTCATCAATTGTGTTGCATAAAGATGAACCATTTAATTGACATTTTTCAACTAAACACCATCCATCAGAGTGGACAGCCAAGACTCTCACATGTTCACCACAATCAATATTAATTTCATCAGTTAATTTTGCTTCATATTTTATTTTAACACCAAACACTTTACCCACTATGAATCTTGAAGTGGGTGTGAGAGGTAATGGCTTTAGTTGAGATAAATATCTTAAATACTTTAAATGACTCTTATATTTTTTCTTATTATTCTTTTTTTTATTTCCTTTATGCTTATTCTTACATTTTTTACTGGAAGGAACTGGATCAATTTTAAATATTAATGTACCAGAATTATCTGGATAAAGAATTTGTTGATTAATATTAGTGTCCCCCTTAGTCTCGCCTTCGTCTTCATCTGAATAATTTAACTCAAACATTGCTCCTGAGTTGTATTTTTCAACAGCTGAAGCTAAAATTGGCGATCTTTCGTCTACATTTCCTATGTCAACATGCTTTTTTTCGATATGTGATAATAATTTTAATTTCTTTAGTTTCATATCAGAACATTTTACGTTGGTTCCAAAATCCCTAAGATATAGAGAACTTCTCATGAACCATTTTGAAAGAGGAGAGTCATATTTCCAATTATTTGACCTTGGACTGTCATTATTGTAAAAATCGATGTTGGCCTCTTCATCTTTGCCTATGGAAGGAAAAGTCGATGATATATGATATATGTTAGGTGGTGATGTATATAATAATTTTTCTGCTTCATCACTATATTGCTGAAGTTCACAGCCCACATTAGAATTTTTGTAAATATTTGATTGGACAGCATTCTTTGGTGTTAGGATATGTTTATGCAAAGGGTTCAATATTTTATATTCAATATGCGACGAAACATTTTGTCCAAAAGGAAGATTCTGTTTGTTAATTATGTCGTCACTATTTTTTTTCAAATAATCTGATCGATAATCTTGAGTATAAATCTTTTCAGTTAACCAATTTTTAGATCTTGATTTAGGTGAAGTATCTTTAGCAATTGAATAGTTATATTTCCTCATATAGAAGTAAATAAGAATTAAAATAATACAAAAACAAACGAACCCTACAGGTAACCCAATAATTAATCCTATCTGGTTAGATGACGAACTTGTATCAATAGCAGTTACTGAATTCAGACCTGTGTCTGAGTTTACAATAGTATTAGGCACTTTTAATGAGAGTAAAGACACCATTGGAATATATTAACTATTTTCAGTCTATCTTTAAACCATATATTTTTACGATTCCTACTTAGAGCTACTACCTCTAATTTAAGATAACCGTAACAATACGCAATTTACTCACCACTAAGTTGAAAACCCTTTTATGGAAGGTCCAACTGGCATAAAAAGACCAGATTCATGGTTACATATAACCCAAACTCATACATACATACATACATACATATATATATATATGCATGCATGCATTTGATCCAGCATAAATACGAAAGTGCCTGAACCTTAAACATCTATGTCAGTGCAGTTTCAGATTTTATGTCCTTTCTTTGACATCGCTGACACTTTGTTTGAAACTTGTTTCAGATATTTTTTAAAAGCGACGCCGCAAGACATAGTATGATTTCGTTTACGAACAAAGATAACGTTTAATGATGACGGTGATGGTGATACTGGTGATTCGAAGTTGTAAATGATTATTACAGTTATTTTTATTTTTAATGTTCATTTAATTATATGCAAATTGTTTAGATATTATTGACTTTATATATATAAGTATTCAAAATTTTTTGTCTGAATTAGTTACAGGGATTCCTTAGAGTCTCCCACCAGGGGTAATGGCAGTCTTTCCTTCGGCTCCAACATTGAATTCTTCAAAATCTCCTCTATGTCTTAACATTATTGTTGGTTTTAACCCTTGCATTTTCAAGTTCTTAAAAGTAACTACAGGGCTATCATCCAATTCTAGTGCCTTCTCTTGGTCTCCATAACAGATTACAAGTACATACTGTCTCCAATCTTCTTCATTCAAGTGGTGTCTCTTCATTGCATTCCTCAGTATCTTTTCACATGAATCTTCCTTTGAGGCACGGAGTTGTTTCAATGGTTCTGAATTTGAAGATGGACCTGTGCTTTCTTGATTAAGACCATTTGATGATGATGGTGCTTTTGCAGCTACTTTCGATAGAGTTGAGTTTTGTCTTGAAACTGCATGGATGGGGTTCTTGCCATTTAATTGTTCGCTATGATCTTTTTTAGTATTGTCATCATTGATATGTGGATGCTGAGGATTGGATAATGTTCCATTAGATTGATTTTGAGATCTAGATCTATACAAATCACCGATCATGCCTGCATCCGAGTTGCCAGGGCTATTCGAATTACTCGAACTCTTTACAACATCTAGCACATCCATACGTAGGCGAACATACTGGGATTGGAAATCTCTCAATTTTACTGATAATGTGCTATATAGGTTATCCAACGAGAATACCAAAGTCTCATTTTGTGTTTTATGATATTCGTCATTTTCTTTGCGTAATAGTTTGTTCAACTGTAACTTAAACTTAATTGCCAATTTTAAATTCGCACTTCCACACAGATCTTTGCAATCTTGCAAAGATAGCTCCTTTAATAGATCGCCACTGATTTCTTGTTCAATCAAATTGTTATATAGTTCGCTTTCGTTATCTATATCCAAAGTTGATACGCACCAAGAGGCAACATCTTCAGCCGACCACTTACTACAATTCACATCGATTACCATGCCATTGTTGTCACTTCCTTTATCTTCAACACTCATTGTTTCAAATGCACACCTCTCTCTCCTCTATATCGTAGAATAGGATGCAGTTTCCCAAAGAATATCGCAAGTTGTAATCTGCAAACTTATAATAATCTTTGTCTCTAGTTCTACCACGCTAAAAGTCAATTGAACTAACGCCCTAGAAAAAGTAGATATTATAAGTCTTTAACCAATATATATATTTTAAAGCATATACTTATTCAATGTAATCGAAGATCAGGAAATGTTCAATGAAAAGTTTCAGATGCGTTATGTTAAAGTTTTAACTACGGCAAAAAAGTACGGGGCTATAAAATTATGCATATATATAATGATGAGTTAATGAAATCAACTTGTTAAAGATATAGCAATATAGATATAGGTATACCTACAAGCATTAGTGCTTATTAAATACATATATACCGTTCTAACATGCTTTGAGTTACGTTTAGTCGTTTTCTGGAGCAGTGCGCTATGCTACTTCTTTGAATTTATTTCATCAATAACCTTGAATATTTATTAAACTAGCCGAAGCCTAATGGGGTCCTATAGGACCCCATTAGGCTATTATAGTACTGCTATAGTGAGTTTATTTACATTATAACTTGTATACGATTTAATTTCCTAAAGGAATACCTTACTGTTGAAGTTTCAAATTTAAAGTCCATTGATTGTTTCTTCCAGCATTTTTCCAAACTGTCATATGTCGTAACTGCATATAGCTCAATACTGGACAAATCTATCGTTCTTCCCATATATCATCTGAAGAGCCTCTGTATTCCTTATTATATTCTATTTGTTCCTTGTACCATTCTTGTACTTTTACAGGGTCTTTTGAGTTCATTATGCAAAATTTAAATTTTGCAAGTTGTTTAGAGCATGGATTGTATTCACCATATCTATAGTAGTTTCTGAATTGACCTCCTACTGAATAGCATGATGTTAACTGGTCAAATGCCTCACGGCAGCTCATTGTAGTTGGGTATTTAGACATATTCCGAATGTTCACGATTCTATCTGATATTTGAATTTGCTAAATAGTTGGATCAAAATTAACACAAAACCAAGAAAACTGACCACTACTAGAAAATACACATATAAAAGCAATTTTACATTGAAAGGTATACTTAATAACTAATTCTTAAATCAGTTGTTCAAATCTTCAACTTATTCAGATGGAGATCATTCGATTACAAGTTAGCTTAACAGTAAAAGTGAACAAGCGAAGAAGTAAAGATAGCTCACAATGAGATACATCTACCGTTGAAGAAACAAACCTTTAAAGTATGACATGAAAAGAAAGTAAATAAAACAAATAGAATACAAGGAGCCATATCTTTAGATTATTGTGTTGATAATAAAGTATTGTGGTTTACGCATCAGCCTGTTGAACTTCAACTTAAACATAGGAGAATATGAATATATAAATATATCTTCGTATATAAGTGAATAATAGAATAGTATCAAGAAGGTAATGTAACAACATAATTTCAAGGATATATTAAAGCTAGGGGTGAATTGCTACATTGTTGTAACAATCAACACGATCAGTTGATCTTTCTATATAAATAATGAGAACTATCACATATTTTTAGTTTGTAAAATTCAAATATCTAAATGGAACCAGTAATTACTTCTGACCTGAATAAATCAATTTAATCATAAATAGGCTTTAAAATAACGAAACATTGAAAACAATCTTTTGAAGTAGTTGCCTTAGTTGACTAAAGCAGCCCCTAAAAATCCGCAAAAGGACCAATTCGATAAAGAATAAGAAATAAAATTGATTAATTACCATCCATTCAAGATTAATTAATACTCAATGAAATATATAAATAGAGTACTAAAATCGAATATAGTCAGGTTTCTAATTATAATTCTCTTTAGTTTATTATTCTTTAATCAATACTCGACATTAATTGATATGTTTTTAGGAAAATATTTAGCCAAAACACCCCAAGTTTCACAAAATATCAGATATTTTGTTACAAAGAATCCTATAAAATTTACTTTGAATAACGAATTATTGAAAAGAAAACTTACTAATTCAAAGTTATCAAATTTAAATTTAAGTAATTATTCTAAACAGTATTCAACAGGCAATATTAAAGGTCAACAACAACCATCAAACAAAATGAGCGCACCAGAAACCCCAGATATCCATAAGCATTGGAATAAAGATTTATCTCCAGAAGCTTTACACATTTTAAGAGACAAAGGTACTGAAGCACCAAACACTGGTGCCTATTTGCACAACAAGAGAGATGGTATCTATACGTGTGGTAATTGTATGGCTCCAATTTACGATAGTAATACAAAATTTGATTCTGGGTGTGGTTGGCCAGCATTCTATAAAGAAATTCCAGGCGCATTAAAGCACATAACCGACTTGAGTCACGGTATGAAGAGAGTTGAAATTACTTGTGCAAAGTGTGGGGGTCATATGGGTCACGTCTTCGAAGGTGAAGGTTTTGATAAACTATTAGGTAACCCAACAGATGAAAGACATTGCGTTAACAGTGCTTCTTTGAAATTCAAGCCAAGAGATAAATAAAAGTTATCCCTTCATACTAATGATTTATGAAAAACATATCAGTTAAAATTAAACAATACAATGCATATCATCAACAGAATCATTTTCCATCAAGGCATAAGAAAAATGGTAGTTAGTTAAATAGTTTTTTAAGTAAGCAATCATTAATACGTATATCAAAGTAATACAATTCATACCTCATCAGTTACATGGCATTGGTATTCTTAATTGAAATAACTTAACTTTACTTTACTTCACTTCATTTTAGTTTATATCAAACATTCTTTTAAGGGGATTTGGAATTTTTATAAAGCCAATTACCGCATATATAAAAGGATGTGAAACAATAATTACATTGTCAGACTCCGTAAAGTATTTATAATTTATAATAACGTTTTATTAAAAGAATAAAAGATCTGAATGTGCTTAACGTAATCTGAGCTGGTTATTTTATTTTGATCAAGAAAGTTGTTTGTGAAATATTATGGCATTTGAGAATTGGGATTTTACTTTAGTAATTGTGGTTATGGTATTAACATTTTTATTTAGAAGATTTCTAACTACACCAAGGGAAGTGTCTCCTGAAAGTATTGCAAGAGTTAACGCATTGATTAAACAAAAAAGTGTATTTGTTGCTGCAAAAAGTTATTGTCCATATTGTAAAAATACTCTAATAACTTTATTCGATGAATTAAAAGTTCCAAAAGAAAAAGCTCTTGTTCTGCAGTTAGATGGTATGAGCGATGGTTTGGAACTTCAAGATACTTTGCAACAAATCAATGGTCAAAGAACGGTTCCCCAGATATACATCGATGGCAAGCATGTTGGTGGCAATAGTGAGTTACAAAAATTGAAAAAATCAGGGGAGCTACAATTGTTATTAAAGAAAGCTTTGGCTTAGTCTACTTCTTGGAGCTCTTTTCGAAACGAATGGTTATTTTATTCCAATTTTATATACCGGAACAATGATGGAGAAAGTGGCCCTATTTAAAGTATTATTGACATTATGTATTACAGTCGAGAGTAAGTATGTTTAATTAGTATCATAGATATACAAATCAAGGCCCGTCAGCATTATTGATGGAGATTTTCAAATCTTCCTTTTTTACTCCACAGTGCATCAATAGTCTTCTGAAAACTAGATTTTTAGGTAGTACGTAGAATACAGTATAGTTACAGGTATTTTAACAACATACATTTTTACTATTTACGTTTGTATGACATACCGGCATTTTCTCACATTGTTCAAAGTGTCATTTAATGTTTCTCTCTCTTTTTTAAGTTTCGATATATAGTGACTATAACACAGAGAAGCCCAACTAAACTTTAAACTTTAATCAATTGATCATCGAATCTATATCATTATCTGGTTCAGTGTTTCCAAACGGTCAATCAAAACTATGATTTCACAGCTATCGGAACAACGTCACAACGTTCCTGACGCTACACAAGCAAGAAAATAAAAATATCATGGAATTTAAACGCCCTTTATTCAAGACACGGGGCGTACATACCATGTGTTGCGATGGCATTCATTCATTTAGATAAATGACATATTTACACTTACTAGTTAGAGTCTCTTGTAGGCTTTTTGCCAAAGAGACATATCTGAACCAACAAGAAAATTACACTGTACTCAATTCAAATCGTATTGCTCATAAAGTTCCCATCTATCTTCTTAGACACCATAGTCATTAGGTCAAAGAGATGACGAGGCAGTTACTGCTCCCGATACCATCACTTATACCATCTACCATTCAGCACAAAAACACTACATCACCTGGGCAGTCCGCGGACTCATTCTCTTTGTTGTCCAAGCACATGAATGAGTATACATGTAAATAATGCAACATTTTATCTTACCTATACTGCAAACCTTGCAACGAACCTCTTAGCATATCTGTAATTGGTAACTTATATCAAAATCCACGTCAGTCAATCTGATAAGCTTCATCTCATCTCCAAACCTCATCTCATCGCCAAAAAAGCTACTTGCAGGTCATCGCGTTTTTTGGAAAATTTTCACAAAGGCGCGAGGAGCTGAGATGAGATGGGTTTCAATGGTAAATGAACAAACCAAAAAAGCCATCCATACCAAGAAGAGGTCGAAGAACGGTGTGATTGAAAAGTTTTATTTCACTGAAATCTTTCGTTCCGTATGCTGGATGGGGGGCCGATGGGTGCCGATGAGCGGTTGACTAGGCAGAGCAGATAGACTGGCCATCTGAGCGCTAGGCAGAAACGTCTGTTCATTGCAGACTGGAGCTAGACAGAGGCTGGCTAGTTGGACAGGTGTCTTGCACTAAATATCTACTGTTGAGGTTATCTTCTCTTAATAGATGAGTTTTAAGTATGATTTATGTTCTAAAAGTAGGTAGGTTTATGGAACGAAATAACTTCAGCTGATTCCTAGTAGTGGTTGAGATAGTATTTGTTTCAATCATATGGTAAGTTTTTTTCGATCTCTTTAACACACACACTCTCTCATCCCTGTGCTTTCAAAATTTTTTTGCATTGATCGATGATTTGTTTCTCGTTTCTTACTTCATTCTTGGACGTGCTCTCGATTGCATATATAGCAGTTTATATAAATTCTCTTTTAAATTTATTATCATATGATTATTTAAATAGCTCCCCCATATCATAGCAAGAAGAGTTCAAAAGTTCCTGAAAGAGACTACAAGCAGAAATAATACTTACAAAGGAAAGAAAAAAAATGTCCACCGATATTGCTGTTGCTAAGCCTGTTGAAGAAGTTAAGAAACCTGAACCAGTCTTAACTCCTGCTCCTGTTCCTAAGAGCTCTCCATGGAATGTTGTTTCAAACAGCATCCCAGTTACTACCATTGACATCAGTTCTTTAAATAAAGATAATGCTAAAAACACTTCAATGCCAACAATAAAAACAAGCAGTAATACTAAATGGACCCCAATTAAAGCTTCCATCGTAGTTGCCGGCTCAAAGAAGAGTTCCGGTAATAATGGTAATAACAACGTTGTCAGAAGAAATGGTAAGAACGGTAAAAGTAACAATGGTAACAGAAACAAAACCAAGAAGCCAGTTAAACCAACTAGTCAACAAAATGAGAATAAGAAAAATGATTTCAATGAAAACAACAGTAAATTTAATGAAAACCAAGACCAGAATGATGGAAAACAAGACATGGGCAATGGTTTCCCAAAGAAGAGACCATTCAACGGTCAAAGACAATCACGCACTGGCTTCCGTCCACAAAACAAACAAATGCATCAATCTGAATACTCTCTTCAACCAATAATCATGGCTGTCAACAATGTTGCTAGACAAATCGAATACTATTTCAGTGAAGAAAACTTAGCCAAAGATACTTTCCTAAAGGAAAAATTATCAAAGGATGGTTACGCTCCATTATCAGTAATTGCTAAATTTTATAGAATTGTTAATTTATCATTTAATGGTGATGCGAATATTATCATGGCTGCTTTGAGAGAAATCACATTTAATCAAAATGCTGCCGTCGAAATTGCTTTTGGTGAACTGCAGTCATCCGCTTTTGGTGAACAAAATGTTACTGAACAAAGTCCTGAATTAAATGCCAGCATCTTAGATAATTACTTCGTCCGTTCTAAGAATTGGGAAGCTTCTGCTCCATCCGAATCTACTACTGTTGTTTCCATTCAAAAAACATTTGTCGGTAATGATTTAGACCAATTTATGATCCAATTTAACCCAGAACCAGTTCCAGTCAAAAATGAAGATGAAACTCCAGCTGAAGTCACTGAACCTGTGGAATCTAATTGATTTAGTTAATCTTTTCAAGTTTTTGTTATACTCACTCACTCACTAAATCTTAATTCTACTCCATTTTGATATCAATTTTATGGTAATGATTATCACTATTATTATTATTATTATTATTATTATTATTTAAAAATATTAT
>NC_016521.1:1133735-1158384 GCF_000236905.1 Tetrapisispora phaffii CBS 4417
CATTTACTACATCGTTTTCTTAAACATTGTTTTAAAGAAAAATTTACAATGAATCGTATTCTGTTATTCCAAAATAAGTACGTTTTCAATTTCAATTATGTATATTAATTACATCACCCTAATTTCTGTTGCATATGGTTTAATATTAACATATCTTTGCACTCTTCATCTACAAATTAGATGGAAGAAACTTTTTTTTTTTTTAAAAAAAATCCTTTTGACACACATCCTTATCCACTCCTCCATTAATTACTAAATATATTTAACATTTGAGAAGGTCAACTACCTTTGGATTTTGATAAGGCCATTGTGTCTAGATTATAAAATAATACCAAGATTTAGTTACATTCATTCATACATAAATATCTGTTATATTATTTAAAATAATAACTCTCACGCTAACTTTAATTGCATAATCACTCTTCCCATATAGTACCATTGAGGAGACGTATGGTAGGCATACTCACCGGCTTACTATCCTAAACATTTATGCTTTTTATTTTGACCTTCTCTTGCATCAGATGTTATATATTTATTGAGATGAGTTGTCGCTTAAAGGGTAAAAAAGTATAAAGAATATAAAAATAAGGATTTAAGAGAAAGAGCAACATAAAAAGTATAATGTATATGAACAAAATGATACAACGATTTATCGAATATACAACAACATATAATAATATTATAGTTTTGGAGATATTAGAATATAAAATTATAAATCAGTACTAAATAAACTTAGTTGATTATAACTTCGAGCTTTTGGTATGAGCAGCAATTATGGATCAATAGAGCAAACTAATGTCGAAGATGATCAGAATATTACAAATAACGATGAATTTGCAATAGAAAATTTAAAAGGTAGTAAAAATAATATAATAGGTTGGTATTTCTATTCTTTTTCTAGTGAACCATTTGTCGTGTCAGCTGTTGCTACCTATATTCCTATATTATTAGAAGAATTTGCAAGAAAGAATGGTGTGAGTCTTGATGACCATACCTTAAAATGCACATCCGCTATGGATAAGTGTGTTCTAGGTCTGTTTGATAATAGATTGTATATTGATACTTCCAGTTTTGCTCTTTTTACTTTTTCAATAAGTGTCTTTTTTCAAACCCTTGTTGTCATTTCAGTATCAGGAATTGTAGATGTATGGAAATCAGTACAATTCAGGAGAAATATAATACTATTATTTGGTAGTCTGGGTGCTCTTAGCACAATATTGATTTCACAATTAGGAAATCAACAATTTTATTTACTTGCTGCACTTGCTGTCATATCGAATTCCTGCTATGGTGTAGTGAATGTTGTGGGAAATTCACTTTTGCCTATTTTTGTATCAGAGTCGTTAAAATATGACTCAAATATCAAGACTGATATTGATACACAAGTCACAGTAGTTAGTGGGTATGGTGCCAGTATTGGTTATTCAGCTGCTTTACTTGTACAAACCGCTTCTCTTTACATTGTAGGGAGCAAGAAAAGAAGAGGCGATTTACAGTCGGCAACCTTTTTCGTTGGTATATGGTGGCTATTATTTCAACTACCAATGTATTGGTTAATCAATGACCAAAAAGTAGCTCCTCAACAAGATACCCAACCTAACGACAATATGAGAAAACGTCATTCTTCTACATTCAAATTGTCATATATCAAGTATGGCTGGATTTCTCTTTTTAAGGCCTTACAAAATGCTCGACTATTAAAAGATGTTGTTATATTTTTGATTGGTTGGTTTATACTGAGTGATTCAGTTACAACTATTAATTCTACTGCCATATTATTTGCAAAATCTGAGCTAAAAATGGGGACTGTAGGTTTGATAATTCTAAGCATTCTAACGATGGTGAACGCCATTTTTGGTGCTTCTTTGATACCCCAATATATAGCAAAAACGTTCCATAAACCTCCACAAACAATACTGATATATTTAATATGTTGGGCTTCTGTTATCCCAGCATATGGTATTTTGGGATTCTTTTTTAATAGTATTGGCTTGAAGCACCCATTTGAGATGTACATAATGTCGGTTTGGTATGGTATTTCATTAGGTGGGTTATCCGCGGTGTCACGTTCCACTTTTAGTTTGATCATTCCAAAAGGTAAAGAGTCTACGTTTTTCAGTTTATTTAGTGTCACTGATAAAGGCTCATCCATTCTTGGTCCATTTTTAATAGGCCTGCTTACGGATAAAACACACCAAATAAGATATGGATTTTTCTTATTATTTATATTTTTAATGCTGTCGTTACCTATATTTAGTTGCTTAAATGTCACACGTGGAAAAAAAGAAGCAGTGGCACTCTCTTACATTGAATCTGAAGTTGAAAATGGAGAGACTAACGAAAGCACAAGAGTAAATTAATATATTAAACATTTCGAGACAAATTTTTATCACATTAATCACACATAAAATATAATTAATAAAGTCTAATAATAATAATGCACACTAACATAAATATAAGTATTGGACATAGTTATAGGATATAGAAAACATACACTAATATAGGTGATTGAGAATTTTTGTAAACTAACTCATATTAATTGCGGGAAGTTTGATATACATACATATATAGAAGTATTATTAGAGTTAACGTATCAAAATATCTTTATTAAGTTTCATAAAATGTTCATTATTTATCATACGAGTCATTAGACAACAAACTATATTTGAATTATAAACTTGTTAATTAAGCGACTAAAGCGCATAAAGCGGCACCCACACCAGAACCATCCTTAGCAATCTTTAAATGAACCTTACGTTCACCTTCAGAACCAATTGGAGATAATGCCAAGGCGTGTCTGATCATAGATCTAAAACCTGGGTAGAATTCAATAACAGAACCATCACAACCGACTTCAACTTCACCATGATATCTTTTGTGTAGAGATTTAGTCTTTTTAATGATCGAGGCAATTGGGACAGCAGACAGGTATGCGGATCTTCTAGAGATAGCACGGACGATTTTTCTGATTTCTACTCTCTCTAAAGAGGTAGTTGGTAGTCTCAAACTTTGCAATAGAGATAATTCAGTTTCGCGTAAGTCGTTGGAGTCATCGATTTCGATATGGGACAAGACTTCAGAGCCCAATTCAAATGGAGTTCTTAATCTGTGAGGTAATTCATTGTAGCTCTTGTAATGGTTGAATAATAGCCCACGACAGTGTAAGTCGACCAAGATGTTTCTCAAAATTTCACCCATGTACATACCGGAAACTCTCTTTTCAAATAAGTGGAAACCTGGGTTGGTAGAGTATTTTTGATCGACATCAATATCGTACTTGGTAGTTGGCAAGACCTTCATATCATTGTCGAAGGAACCCCATTCAGTGTTGATGATCATGTGCGTCTTACCTTCAGCGATCAACTTTTCTCTGATATCTGGTGACAATTTGGAGATGTTATTAATTTCCTCCATGTAACAACCGTTAGTACCTGTACCGAAGATACAGCCAATCACTGGTTCTGAAATTTCACCAGAACATAAAGAGCTACCACTCTCTGAGACGTAACTATGAGATAACAGAGTACCCACTGTGTCATTGGTCAAAGCGACGACCTTAACGAATGGAAGACCTTCAGCATCCAATTCATCTTGATACAATTGGACGACATCTTTACCGACGGTGTCAGCAATCTTGAAACCTTTAGTCCATCTAATAAGAGTACCGGAGTTCAAAGAAGTTTGGTTGACTGGGTAAGAGAAAGTGAAACCCATTTTCATAACTGGAGCGGAAGCACCTTTTTCCATAGCATCTGGATGATGTTTCTTGATGAACGCTAAAGTTCTTCTGGCCATGTAAGAGAACAAATCCTTTGAAGAGACATTTTCATCTTCTAATAGTTCATCTGGGATTTTTGACTTCAATTGTTCCAATTTGAAAGTGTGGTCACCAAATAGAGAAACAGAACAGATTCTGAAATTAGTACCACCCAAATCAGCAGCAAGCAAGACACCTCTTTCTGAACCATTTGGTAATCCTGTTACAAATGATGGAATCATTGGTAAACCTCTGTCTGTTGCCTCTGAGACGTCAGCAGGTAAAGGCTGCAAACCTTTCTCCATTTGGTCAATGAAGTGTTCGGTCATTTGGGCCAATTTGTCGGAGTCGACTACAAATTGTTCGCAAATTTCGTCGACTTCCTTTGACAGTTTTTCTTCGCAAGCTTTGTGTAATTCGTTAAAGGACATTTATATAGTGATATTAGTTTACTGATTTCAGTTTATTGATGTCGAACAAGAAACATGCAATAAATAAAGAGGTGTGTATTTTTTGCGAAAAGAGAATAGACAGATTTTACAATGCTTTATATATGTAAGAAGTGGGAAAATTAACATGCTTATTTTCATGTGAACTATTCAATCAAATATGGAAGCAGCTAGTAAAACCGTTATAGTGAAAATGAGTTTATTAAAATTATCTTACCATTTTATTTTTAACCCTAGACATGTCAACGCATGGAAACAAGCAATTACTAAAAGGGGGAGAGGGGTTGGCTGTTGGTTGCAATGAAACGAGAGAAGTATAAACTTGTATAGGTAGCATTACGATAAAAGTGTCTTCGAACTTTAATTGTCGGGCCTCTGTCTATATAATCTGTTACATGAATATAGTATATTCATATTCAAGTAAAAAAGATGAAATACGATGGCAGTTACGAAGATATTAACTATGCAAAAGTCCTAAGCGTCGACACTGCTTGTTAGTTAGTTGCTTGCGAGTTAACAACTATACAGCTCTTTTCGAAACGTTAAGCATATTTACGAATACAGTGATGGTCAGTTTCTGCATGTAATATCTTATTTAGCGGGGGGGACGAGAAGTAAATTTTAGGGAGGTTGAACGATTTCGGCGAAAGAGGAAAGAGCATAACCATTTTAGGCTCTATCGCTACTTTCTTTTCTTTTTATTCTGTTTATCGCCTATTCCGGCGACTCGTGCAACCCGCTGCGTTAGTTATGCGCAGCGGGTTGTGGGGGGTGACAGTTGCTGCACCCATGCACCGCACCGCACCGGGCCGCGCGGTTTGTTGCGGTCAGTCGTCGGTGGTGATTGGCTCGACCTATTGGTTGTTCCGTGACGACGCGTTCTCTCGCCTTCTGCTTTTTATCGTTCTTGACGGAGGGAGGCGGACTAGAGAAGCGCTGGCCCGTGTAGTGTGATGTCGTTATCCACGATGGTTATAGAGAGCACACACAAAGTTTACTCTGCGCCCCGCTCGTCGTCAGTGACGGTGTTGCGCCTCCGCCCACCAGGGGCTTGATTGTGACCCAACACTCTCTTCGTCTCGGCCACCCAGACACTGCATACGCGCTTCTCGCGATTGCTGGAAACGTATGATATGAACAACGCAGCGCAAAACACAACACAAAATACCACTAACAGTAAGTACTCGCTATGCTAATAATAATAGTAACATGAAATTTCAATAGACAAAGAATAAGGAATCCCATAAACTGTTTCAAACAAAGATCAATTCTGATTGTTAGTAATTAACAATGAATAACTAATAATTAATAATCAATGGCCTCAATATTTTCATGATCGTTGTACTTATATATAAAGGTTTTTATTGTTGTATTGTCTTTGTATCTTCTTGTTTTTAACCTGCAGTTTTCAGTTTTCAGTTTTCGCATACTTAAGAGGCTAACAACAGCAGCATAATATACTCGTTCACACCCCATCCGTTATGCTATTGAATAAGAAAACTTTGTTTCCTTTAGCCAGTCTATTGGCTCACTTCGTTGCTGCCAATGAAGAAGCCATTGCTCCAGAAGACTCACAAGTCGTCAAGTTAGGCAAGGACAACTTCGTCGACTTCGTTAAGGACAACCATTTAGTGATGGCCGAATTCTTCGCACCATGGTGTGGTCATTGTAAGAAATTGGCTCCAGAATACGTTAAAGCTGCTGATACTTTGCAAAGCAAAGACGTAGCTCTAGCTCAGATCGATTGTACCGATAATCAAGATCTATGTATGGGCCAAGGTATCAGAGGTTATCCAACCATTAAGATCTTCAGAGACGGTGACTATGAAAATGCTACCGACTACAACGGTGCTAGAACTGCAGAAGCTATTGTTGATCATATGATTAAACTAACTTTACCAGTGGTCATCGAGTTAGAAGATGCTGATGATTTGGAAGATTACATCGAAGACGTTGCTCAATATGGTTCTATTTTTGTTAACAAAGGTATGGCCGACTATAATGAAACCTTCTACAAGACTGCTAAGAAAGCATTCGGTAAACATACTTTCATCAACGTTCCATTGGAAAAAGGTGAAACTCCAGAATTGACTTTCTACTCAAAATCTCTTGAAAAACCAATCACCTTCGATGGTGATCTAAAACAATTAGTCGAAAGTGACGATTACTTGATTAGATGGGCTAGCATCGAATCTTTGCCAGCTTTCGGTGAAATCAATGCTGAAACTTACTCCGGTTATTACGCTGCTGAATTACCAATGGGTTACTTTTTCTTCAACGACGATGAAGACGTCAAAACCGTTGAAAAATTATTTGAATCCTTGGCAAAGACTTACAAAGGTAAGATACTTTTCGCTAAATTAGATGGTTCCAAATTCGGTAGACACGCTGATGCTCTAAACATGAAACAGCAATTCCCATTATTTGTTATCCATGACTCTAAGCTTAACTTAAAATATGGTCTCCCACAATTATCTGATGAAGAGTTCGAGAAATTAGACGGTAAACGTATTACCTTAAATAGCAAGCAAGTAAAGAAATTAGTTAAAGATTTCGTTAGCGGCAAAGCTGAACCAACTGTCAAGTCTGAACCAATTCCAGAAGTTCAAGAATCTAACGTCACTAAGATCGTTGGTTACACCCACGAAGATATTGTTCAAGATGCCAAGAAGGATGTCTTAGTTAAATACTATGCTCCATGGTGTGGTCACTGTAAGAAATTAGCTCCAATCTACGAAGACTTAGCTAACTTACTACAAAGCGAAAAATCTACTAAGGATAAATTCGTTATTGCTGAAGTTGATGCCACTTTGAACGATATTTCTTCTGTTGAGTTAGAAGGTTATCCAACCATCATTCTATATCCTGCTAACAAGAAGGATGAGCCAGTCAGATTCGAATCTCAAAGAGACATTACCAACTTCTTGACTTTCCTAGAAGAAAACTCCACTAACAAATTAAAGGCTACTTCTTTAGTTAAGGCGTACGAAGCCATGATTGCTGAACAAAAAGCTGCCGAAGCTGCTGCTAAGGCTGCTGCTGAAGAAGAAGATGATGACGAAGATGATGAAGATGAAGATGAAGATGAAATCGAACACGATGAATTGTAATTTAATCTTTAATAAAAAATTATGCACTATAGGCATTCATTTTTTTTTCTACATAATCTCAAAGTTCATTTATCCTGACAAACAAGCTAAATTGAAACAATGGAAAGTTAGCTAGTTCTTCAATCAATCTTCCTGAAATTATTTGTAGGTAAAATTCTACATACATACATATTTTACAAAAATAAATATACATATTTACACTAAATATTGCAGTGGAAAAAAGATTGAAATGGTATGCTTTTTATCACGAATAATAAAGTAACATATAACTTTAGTTACGAAGTACGAACGAACAATCAAGATTATATTATTTGCAGGGAAAGGCAATGGAAAAAATGTTTCAACCTTTCCATCAGTTTCTAACTTAAGAAAACTATGAAGCAGTTAATAAAAAATAATAGAAAACAAAATGCTTCAAGTTAATTAATCTATTGGAATCCCTTCGTATCCTACCGAGAAACTAACAAATCTTGTTATAATTCGAAGTACTTTTCAGAAGAAATCTCGAAGTTATCATAATCGATTCGTACGAAATCCCATTTGTTATTTAAATTGCTGATTGATTACAACAAAAATCGTAAATATATCAAAGGTTTTTGTTACTTCTAGGTACTACATTTAGACTCATGAATAGTTTTTTTCAATAAGATAAAACCAAAAATGTATTTCAGCAGAGTCTTCTCTATGAATGTCTCTTATTTCGTTCTTATTTTAGTCAGGAATGTTATTTTCCGAACCCTTTTAATGTGACGTGGTATCTTTTCAAAACAATTTTGTTCAATGTTTTTATTTACCTCTTCGTTTTCTATCAACAACAAATACTTAATTAATATTAAGTATTACTGTAAAGCCTATTTATTATTCAATAAAAATACTATGAAAAGACACATGTTCTTAATTGTTCTACGATGTGTATGACTTTATTCGTATTAAAAAAATTCTTCTTATTTTGTGAGTAGTGGAAGATTTGAAAATTAATACATGTTAAGTCTTAGCGTTCACCGAACTGAACAATAAGTCAACTAATACCAGCATAATACCAACATAATTCCCAACAAGGACAGCCAGGATAGTCTGAATTTATAAACAGGAATATCATTATTAAAAATATTATATATATATACATGTGTGCAATATCTTGAATTAATTTTCATTTAATTTTTATCTGAATCGTATTATTTAGTGGCTTCTTAAATTCCTTTGACTTTTATCTTATTGTAGATACACACTAGAGTAAACATTATTGAATTCCAGAATGAAATTAAATAGCAAAATTTTATTATCAACTTCTTCTATCTTAGCATTCACTGCTGAATCTGTCTTTGCTACAGGATCTGATAACGACAATGCAATTATTCAATTAGACAAAATTATGTTTGAATTAACTGTTTCCCGTAATAAACTTGGTTTAGTTGGTTTTTACTCACCAGAAGATAAGTTTTACAAGTCTTGGGGTCACGACTACGAAATAGCTGCTAAAATTTTAAAGAATAGAAATATTCCAGTTGGTCTAGTTAACTGTGACGAACATGTCGATTTCTGTAAAGAATTTGGTTACAATGGTTCTTCTTTTGTTTCTGTTTTCAGTGATGCATCCAACATATACGATTTTGATGAAAAGTATGAAACTAAAAACTTTGTTCAACATATAATCAACAAAGGTGGTAAAGACATGTCGGAGTTCAAAACCATCGAAGACATTGAAAAATTCATATCAAACAGCAGAAAACCTGTCGTTGTCAGCTATGGTAATGAAGGTTTAAAAGAAAAGTTTCAAGAAATTGCAGCAAAGAACAATGAAAGAATTGTTTTTGCTGCTATTGCAAAGGGTGGTGAAGGTGAAAGTATGAATGTACAAGACTACCTTGCTGTGTACCCTACCGGTGCTGAAACTCCAATTATTTACAATGGTGATGTTGAAACTCTAATAAATAATGAAGATAATTTCATGAATTGGGTTACTTTTGGTACTTTACCATTAGTTGGTGAACTTAGCGAAGATAATTTGCACTTATATGCCAACTTAAATGTCCCAGTCGCATCTTTCTTTTACTCCGACAATGTTGACAAAGAAATCATTATGGAAAAATTAGAATCTCTAGCTAAGGAATACAAGTACCGTATGGTATTCCTCACTACTGATGCTGAAAGATATGATTCATCTTTAAAAAATCTGAACATGAAACAACAGTTACCAGCCTTCTGTATTATCACTCCACATGATAACAAAGCATATGGTTTCCCTCAAGTTGATGATGAAGACTACAAGAAAATGAGTGGTCGTTACGCTATAGATCCTAAGGAATTAGAAAATTTCATCAGTTCTTTCGTAGCTGGTGAAATTCCAGCAAATGAACCATCTGAAATTGTTCATGATGAATTGTAGATACCTTCAGATGAATTGTAATAATTTTTTCCTGTAGTTAGTTATATGTATTACATAACGTAATGAGTCAGGAACAACTTCTTTATTTAACAAAATTTTGTAATCGAACTAATTTAATAATATAATTAACCGTTATGCATGTACTACCTTTGTAAATAGTCATATATTTAAGTGTCTGTGGTATCTAACAACATTTTCCTAAGTAATTTAGTACGGAGAGGAAGATTTCTACTGTTTCAATTATCATGAAATGAGAACCTGTCTTCTTGAATAACTTAGAAATAATGAAACATTTTATAAATGTTTAAATTAAAAGAATCGGGAAGAGACTATTTAATTTTGTACATTTCAATTACGCTCATCTTTCGTTTTTAAAAGAAGTTCTTAACAAAAACAGGAAACCCCAGTAAGTGATATTCAAAAACATGGCTAAACTACAAGTACTCTTAACATTTTTATTTTGTCTAATAACGAGCATTCAAGCATACGATCGCTTAGAAAACCTGGAAATTGGTATATTGAAGAGAGCTGTACCAAAAGGAGAAGATTGTGAGGTATTTGCCAAACCGGGAGACAAGATAAGTGTCCATTACACTGGATATTTGAGAGAAACCAATGAGAAATTCGATTCCAGTTTAGATAGAGGCACTCCATTACAATTCACCTTAGGTACTGGGCAAGTCATTCAAGGTTGGGACCAAGGCTTGGTGGGGATGTGTGTTGGCGAGAGCAGGAAGATCCAAATTCCAAGCGCGTTAGGTTATGGGTCCCGTGCCATTGCTGGTGTTATTCCAGCTGACTCTGATTTAACATTTGAATGTGAACTAGTTGATGTCGAAAGTATTTAAATAAACAAACAAACAATTTATACATATATTAATCTAGAAACGAACCGGCTAATTTAAAAATTGTTAACAAATAAGTAGAAAAGAAATATCTGTAATCTAACGAATTTATTTTCAATATTACAATAATAATATATTATTATATTAATCTAATTGTTTATAAAGTATTAAAAACTCCTTTCTAAAAATGGAATATCGTATAATAAACCAGTATATCGGGAGAGAGGGGGTTTGGTGAGTATATTATAATTTATTTGCATACATTATACTATTAATTAACCGAGTCGGCCAGTAACAGTAATAACTTCACCGTTTTATGTGATATGCTTTGCTATTAAATATTAAGTGTAAAAAAATGTTTGAAAAAAACAGACAAAGAGATATATGATATCTTTTAAACTATGAATTAATCAATCCATTACACTTAGAATAGGAAGGCAACACCGGCAGCGACGGCAGCACCTAAGACACCAGCACCGATAGCGTTGGAAGCAGCAGCACCAGTGGAGATAGAGGTGGAAGTACCGTTGGTAGAGTTGGTACCGTTAGTATGGTTAGTACGGTTAGCAGCTTGGACAGCGGCAAAAGTAGCGAAAGCGGCAACAACAGTCTTGAATTGCATTTTTATGATAATATAGATATGTATATCTGGATGATAGTGCTCTATTGTAAAAACTAAAATACAGAAGTAGTGCTAAAAACAAAAGAAAGAGACAATTGTGTCATTAAAACGGGAAAGCAAGTTTCTCATAATCGTTGAAAAGTTGTCTCTTAAATATGATAATTTTAAACTTGAAAAAATAAATAAATAAAATATTTCACTTTCACACTATCTTGAGTAAACAATAAAAAACAAACAGTATTGAAAATTTATTTTCTATCGTTGTAAGATACAGAGATAGAGTTAAATAACTTCATTTCGTTTCTGTTATCAATCAAATAGTAGTAGCCTGTGTTTAATTAATTACCTGTTAAATTTAAACTTCCGAGAACAAAGATGTGTGTGTGCGTTTTTCGTTTTTTCTTTTGATATTGCCGAAAAGAGTGTAAGTGTGTGTGTGTTTCTGCGGGCGCTGTTAGCTATTTCCGATCACTTTCTGTCGTTTTCGGTCACTTTCCCAACTTTTGCTTTTTTTTCGTCACTTTTTATCACGCATCCCCAGTCAGGTGCGCACCAATTTACGAGATTATCAAAAATTGCATCGCTTTGCAATTGTGGAAACCGTGGCAGATGTGTCCCGAAATGGAGACAGCGGTGCGCGCTGCTACTGCTGCAATGGCGGGCTCTCGAATCTCCTCCGTAGAGACGTCGACCGGCCTTCGCCTCGCGTTGTCCCAAAACGGAAAACCGTTGCATAAAATAAATCTCTCGAACCCGCTGGACCGGCTGTCTGCTCCTGCGCTGACCCCTTCCCCCGCGCATACCCTGGGGCTCGCTTGCCCGAGAGTGGTGGCTAGTCTATTTCTGTTCACGTCACTGGAGCCTGGATTCAATTTTTTTAGGAGTCTAGATTGTCGTCGCCTTTCAAATTCGACTTGCCTCTGTTTGCCATGTCGTGCGCTTTACTTGTTTAGGAAATATAATCATTTGATGGCGGGTAATGGCACTGTGTTGCGATGCGATGCCCTCGTGCATCACCCACCGTCGGCCGGGTAGTGCTTGGTCAAGGGCTCACTATCTTATTTTACTGATGTAATTGATTACATGCACATGGTCACGCTATTATCGGTATAAAAGCGCTGCGTAAGACATAAGGTAACAACAATAGGAATAGTAAGCTATACACGGCAAGATACATTTATTTGTCTGTCTGAGAACTGAAGACGTGCTATCATAGTGGAGAGGCTAGCATTGTTGCAAATGCATATCCCCCGTGTGATCGCCAATGGTTCATATAAAATTAAACATCTTATAGTTACAATCATTCAAAAAGACAGTCTTATACAAAAATCGCTCTATGCACATTGACACATTCAATAAATCTTAAGTGGGTTCCCTTTACAATTGTAAACAGATGTTTATCAAACTTAAGTTGTGCAAAATATAGAGAAACTTCATTCTTCCAATCGTTTCGGTCCGCTTTGAAATGGTCTGAAATACAACAGCACGTAACGAAATCACAATAACATGTTAGTTTCCGTAAAATGTGTTTGTGAAAAACTCATGAACACAAATGGAAGACATCTCATTGCTCAGTGTGGGGCCCCCAAGTCTTATTTCCAATCATCGTGTCTAATTCGACAAGTTATAGGATGCATAGAACATGCACACAGGCACTATCGATTTAACACGATGCAGAAACAAGCAGAGTGGTGCTCATATACAGTCCGCAAACCTCACGAGGAGTCATAAAATTTTCCCTAGTGTATTTGGAAAACGTATACTTCAAAAAAAGACATGCGCGTTTAGCCAATCAATATTAATGTTCTTGAATTATACACTTGTTTATATACTAAAGTTTTTTTAATGGCTCTTCTCGTCTTGTAAATTGAAAGAAAATTTTTGAACCGCAAAGAGACGACGTTTTGTAGCTCGTACACAGTGATGGAATATCTCAGATCCGAACACAAGGGCGATGGCAGCAAGGATCGTGGTCTATATATAAACAGGCAATTACGATCGATTAGAAAAAGTCATCTTAGAACCCTCTTAGACGAGAGTTAGGTGGAAGTGCGACACAATTGCATGCTTGACGACATGGGCTTACCAGAGAATATCAGTGAACTGATTTCAAACAAATATACTGAAGCTATTAAAAATAAAGATATAGAATTCGTAGAGACAAAGAGAATACACTTCAGCGATGAACACACAGGCATGGATTACCTAATTTGCCTTGTCGCTACTCTAGCTAAGAAACCAGAACGTGATGATATTGATATTAAAGTCAAGAGGAACCCCTTTGAGGTCCCTGAACCCGAGTTGACTGTATTGAACGATGCGCTAGGGGACGGAAGGTACAAGCTTGTATTGAATAAATTCCCTGTCATTCCCGAGCATGGTCTATTGATTACAAACAAGTTTGAACAGCAGAAAGTGCCCTTGACCATTGAAGATGTCGCTGCTGCACATCAATTGGCACGGAGTCTAGAGAATGATATTGATGGACAAAAACATATTATTTTTTATAACTGTGGGATTGACGCTGGATCATCACAAGACCATAAGCACATGCAGGTTTTGAGAGTGCCTGAGGGCTTTGAGTTGTTACAAGACAAGATTGTTGCAGATGCATCTGCAACATCGTTGGAACCACTCTATAATAAGAAGGTCTCATTTGCACATTTTGTAATGAAACTTCCAATTGAATCTAGCAAAGAGTACCTTTACAAGTGCTACACTGAATTGTTACAAAAAGCAATCTTAACCAAACCATCAGATCTGCAAGAACAAAAAGATCACAATGTGATAATTTGTAAAGATTGGATATGTGTGATTCCTAGAGCCTCAACTAAAGCTCGATCAATGGATATAGCTTTTAATTCACTTGGATACTCAGGGATAATACTGGTTAAACATTTAAGTGTGTTTAATGAAATAGCAAACCAACCATCTCAAATGGATAAACTCTTATTAGAATGTGGCTTTCCCAACGTCCGTCAACCAATCGATTAGATCTGATGAGAAAAAAAAGATGGTTACCCGCCAGCACACACACTATCCCTTAAAATTTGACTGACACCCACACATCGCACGCAACGACCTGTTTTTCGCGGCAGCCGAGAAATTACCCGCACCTCTGCACAAAATCAGCTCTTTCTAACGCCGCCGCGAGCAGCCAATGACGCACGGTCCGCCAGCCATAGGAAGTGACTACTGGGGGGTTCTTGTCATTACAGACGACGGTGTACGGAGGGCAGCAGGAGATTGCACGTAGAACGGTCATGTGATCTGTCACGTTCCTCAGAAATCAGCACACGGGGACACGGATACAGCGCATAATGCGATTCGTAGTTGAAAAAGATACATAGTTAAGATATTATTATAGCGCGAATAGCAATTAGAATCACTCTGAAAACAATTAATCCTCTATCTATGGAATTAGCCAATAATTTTTCAGTGAAATTTATCGCTGTTTATAATTGTTTCATCCTTTAACTTTTATTTCACATTGCTTGTATATATATATTTATTTCACATTATATACATATATATGGTACATTTATTGTGGATTCATCATGGCTTGACGTATTTATTTATAGTTTGAAAGGTACTTGTTGCTTGCCATTTCATTGTTGCAATCAATAGTACAAGCATATAAGCACACACACACATACACACATATATATTTCCAAGATGACACAATCTTTGACTTCCATTGTTAGAATCGGTGATCGCATTTTAAAATCTCCTACTCTATCCAAGTTATGTGTTCCAGTTGCTAGAAAATTTGTCGATTTGTCTGGTTACAGAAAGTTGGGTCTGAAATTTGATGATTTAATCGCAGAAGAATCTCCATTGATGCAAAAAGTCTTAAGAAGATTACCAGAAGAGGAATCTTACACAAGAAACTATAGAATCATAAGAGCTCATCAAACGGAATTGACTCATCATTTACTACCAAAAACACAATGGATTCAAGCAAAGGAGGATGTTCCATATTTATTACCATATATCCTAGAGGCTGAAGCTGCTGCAAAAGAAAAAGATGAATTGGATAATTTAATTATTGAGAAGAAATAGACTCTTCTTACCTCCTTTAGGAATCGTCATTAATATATTCAATCCCTTTTAAATTCACCATAATAGAATTTGAAATAAATTAGAAAATAAAAAATAAATTAAAAACAATTTATTTTTATATCTATTATCTATTTATATATACATCTATATTTATATTCATATCAGAAAATGTTTTTTGAAATTGATAAGTAATCATTTAACTTTAACTCTACTATCATAATCCTTTTAGTTTTCATAATTGCAAATATGTAACTTTATATAATTTTATTGTTTCAAGAAGATATTATGTTAGAAAATCTCTGGAAAAATTGATAGCGTTTGTCAAATGAATGTGGGATTTCAATCAATGCAAGAAATCCAAAAATTTAACAACTGATAACCGCAATGCAGATTTCGAACAGACATGAAAGCATCGTCAAACAAATTGATCCTAAAATCAAATCTCACAAGATTAATTAAAAAATTAATCTATATATAATATCTTCTTATTAGTTCATGCATTGCCAATCCATAATATGCCGACTTACATATCAGGGTTGTAATAATAAAGGATATGAAGACATTAAGTTTGTGCTAAGCAATATACAATTTTAATCCTAAGCTAGTTGTGGATTTCTAATATTTGTAATTGATTTTCATATTCATTACATTGATGCTTTTTGTATCATCTTGCCTAGAGATGTAAGATAAAGGACGAATAGGTAGAAATACTGTAGATTACAATATTGGTAATAAAGAGAGTGCGTGACATAAAATATAATAATTTCATAGACAAGAAAAATAGTTTCTTCGCGATAAGGTGCCAGTTGGGGTGTTTTAGGCCTTGGATCAATTGAAAAATTAGACGTAAGCTGCAAAAATTCCACAATTCTGTAACAACTTTCGCAATCAGTTCGTGTTATTTTAGTTTTTTTAAGATCTGAGCATTTTCAATATATACCCGATAATTTTGTTCTGCTACAGCTCTAAAGTTTTCTAGTAAATTCATGGCAAGAAAATTAGATCTGGCATACTGAATTATCCTTTCTCTGCTTATATGATCTGGCATCTTCAGTTCATATTGAATTGGGTAAACAAAGAGACTTGTAAACTCGAATGGATTGCATTTTGATTGGCCATCAAAATATTGATTACAATATCTGACGTGCTCCATTGAAGAAAGAGTAGCTCGTTTCAAATAATTTATGTATATAATTGGAACATACTTTCGTAAATTTCTTATGTAACAAACTTCGCTTTCTTGATTGGCGATAAACCTTTACCTTGGTCTTTAAGTGTGCTTAAATCCATAGAAGCTGGAAACGTTGTTGGGGAAAAAAATCTCCATAGAATTTACTTTTGAAACACATACTGTGTTAACTTCTTCTAGATTGCTTCTAGTACTGATTTTCTTTTGAATGGAATAATCCAACACTGTATGAGAATGACAATCCCTCCATTCTCATTATTTTCAACTGCAACAACTGCTTCACTATTATTTTTGAAGTGATCCAACATTAAGTTGACAACATGAGGAGTTTTATTGGAGAAAACTTTTTCCGTATAATTAATCGCTGTTTGATAAAATATGGCACTGAAGTGGATATCGATAATATACCCATAGCACACAGCTCAAGAAGCCTGAATATTGTTGTATCACTCCCAGTAGTGTTTAGATGCCAATCCTCTGGTATTTATTCTATTTAACATTTGACTCTGTAAATTGGGTGTATCTAACTTTTTGGTGGGTTATATCAACTTCAAATGCGAACTGCGTTTTCAAATGTTTTCCAAATGCCCCATAACTATTTATATGTGAGTGAATAAATGAATTCACCATATTTTATAAACCTAAAACAGTTGCTATTCTTGGGATACCAAGGGTTAGGTTCCTCTTTGCTAAAAGAAGTGGTTAATTATGTACCAGAATAAAATTGTAAGGATTAAACTAATTTAAGTCGCTACTTCTTGTAGTGCTTTTATTTGTTATTCCAATGGCAGATAAACAATCAAATATCAGTGCTTAGATAGTATTTTAGCAATCATTATAAGCAAGGATCGAATAGTTGCTCATGATTGCTGACGTTGCTCTTCTTCATGTTCGGATGTTTGACTGTGTGTGTAGGATTTGCACATCGCTCTCTTAAAAGCGCAACTGTCGTGTACATTTTTGTTAATCTAGCGTGAGAGTGTCTGTAGTAGCTGTGGAAACAGACTGGTCATAGTAACTACCATAAGCACTGTTCGATGGTCAAGTATTCGCTCTCATGGGTTTCAAGCAGTAAAATGGAAGCTGTATCATTTAGGTGTATGAATCACATTGCTATTCTGAGTTAATTGCAAGCATATACAACTGCAAACATATCCGCAAAAAGATATAACATATACTTATTGAGAATTTGTTTGTGCATTTGGAATATCACCAAACCTTACCAGGACATCCATGTTCGTGAACTCAGTAGCTTATGTAGTGGATTTATTGGCCATCAATACACATACCTTGGGACTGTTGGTAAATGCAATTTAATGTATCATTAACAGAAAATATTGAAATTCTGTATTACTGTGTTCATATTTTTTGGTGTATGATGCTGTCACATTGTTCTTCTATGTATCGTAGTCACAGTGAGAACGTAACGGGATAGTTTACTTTGAGTATAGTCTTAAAGTCCTTGAATATTTATCATGAAGAGAAATAAATTGTATTAACCGTAAGTAACGAATATTTTTATATCGGTGGAATTGAAATCGCAACATGACAACATGCTAATGGCTTGCTTTGCTTCAAAAGTGCTTGGAAACAATAAAGACTGCTCAAATATTGTAGGAAACAGTATCGTAGGACTTAATAAATGTAGATCTGGCGGAATTACTCATTCTAGAGAATATAATGCGCAAAATATAGTGTTTTGCAAGGTTAGGCATAGTTTTAGCGATAAGATATAGATTAACGCATGTGCCGGTATCATTGTAATCTTTATGGTACGTATCATAATCTCATAATATATTAATATTTACTCAATATTTAATTTCTTTTGTATTAATAATGAAGTAACATCTTGCTTTGTCGTCTAGCGTGTATATTGAGGTTCAGTATGAAACAGAATTCTTAGCTGGCTTCGAAGTTTGCTGTTTTCTTGTTGAAAGTTGGTAGACAGTTCATAGAAGTGACTCCTTTAAGTAAATTATTGGCTGTCATCAATTGTGCTTTCTAATAGTCCCGTTTCAAACTCACAACGCTGATTAACGACTGGCTGTCATTCCTATATCTTAATAATTGTTCATTGACAATTCAATTTTTCGTAAAAGATGGAAACGAAGAAGTGAAAAATTGAAACGATAAATTTAAAGGCAGGGCATAAATATGATGCCGCAGGAAATAGATAACTAGAATAGTACTTCTAAACGCTTCTGTGATGGTTGTATAAATATTTACTGCTTCAGAAAACCCCTCACAATCCATTTTTCGCACGCCTTTGCCAACAACAGCTGTGTATCCGGGTAGCTATGCAAACGGTGAGGGAACTTATTATTTGCGCTAATCCCTGTCAAAGAAGACGCGCGCTGTTTTATCTATTTTTGATTCGGCTTCTCTGGGAAATGGCTCCTGAAGACGCACGACCGTCTGCAAAAGTTGCTTCCTTTTCCTTGAAACCTCCGGCGATTGTACTAACTTCAACCGAAATTAGATCGTACCAATCGCTGATAGCACCGCTTAACTACCACTGCACTTATCGTAGCGAACTCTGCTGGCCGCTCATCTATATAGGCTGCGAGATATGTGGAGTAAACGGTGTTTGCTCCGTCTGCTTCGCCGTCAGACTGTCCTACGACAGCAAGAGGAGTGTCGTAAATGTTTGTGCAACGTTTTATTTTTCGACAGCTTCTAAGAGGGTACAGTGGCAAGAAACGTTCTTCAAAACCTCAATATATTATCGAGCAGCATGGAATGCATTAAAAAAGCAACGAAATAAAGATTTCATACTACGTAACAAGATCTGTATTAGTATGCATGTGGACGGTTTTCTCAATATTTTACTTTCTAACAATACCATTTCATGGGTGAGCAGTTGCTTAGTAGATTAAATAAAAATATTGATATAGTAAAGACAAATCTTCAAGAGATGAATAATCACATCGAGTTGAAATCTAAACAGAAATTGTTTGGCAGGGGCGGTTCATACATTTTTACCTGTTACTCAAATGTAATTGCCATTGTCTTTCTCGTCTTGATGATGTTATCATTAAGAGTTAGACATGCGGATGCACATGTTATCGAAAAACGCGGCTTTCCGTTTTACAATTCAATTGCCACTGTTGTCTCAGGAATATACGGATATTACAACTACGATCAACCTATATGGATTCGTATTGCTTGGTGGGGTTCCTTTTATGCCGACGATGGAGGAGTACTGGATTCAGTTGAGTCAGTCAAAAATGTCTGTAAGCAGTGTGTTGCAGATAAGCAGGATCTTAATATGGATTGTACTCAAGCTGCACTTGACCTGAGTCGAGCATTAGTGAAAACTTTGGTACTCGCAGCAGTCGATTATGGTGCTACTCATTCCACAAATAGTGCAATAGACGGCTCGGGTATTCTTAATAAGAGAGATAAGTACTTAGTTCAGTCTTCTCATACAATAATCAACAAAAGGGATAACTTCACATTCAATGGAGCCACGCTATGAATGATTAGGGAATTATTGCTCATAGTTTAACTAAAAGAGGAAGAGAGGAATTGTCCGAGTCCGCAATTGCAGTTCACAGCAACACTAACTTTACAATTCGTTCATACACATAATGGTATTGGCAATGGTAGCATTGCAGTTGCATTGCAGTTGCATCCCTGTGAAACATGAATGCTACCCATACTAAAGGTGAGAATACACATAATTCTCCTGTTTGCGTGGGATATTTGGCAGCAGACCATTATAAAATGTGTACATATGACTCCGATAATGCCGATCAGTACTGGCACTATCCTTTAGAAGGTATTATACTTCTAATGGCAATGCATGGATCCACCGGACTAAGTGTGGTACTGGTTCCTGATTTATTGTGTTGGGTATTGTATTTCACTTGATTATTCATTGTTGAGTCAGCAATTTATTATAATTCTCCGTGGGATCTATATAAAATACATACTGTATAAAATATACTAAGTACACAGTCGATTGTATTGTTAGCCTATTTCAGTCAGATGAATGACAAACCGTCACATATGTGGTATTTACTCTTTCCTAATCAGCTATGTACTATCCTATTTGGTCAAACACTAAGCAAAGTTAGGCAAGCTATAAGTATTTCCAACAGTTTTTATATCCAACAATTTTATGTCCAACAGATCCCCACGGAGAATAATAATAATTACTGACTCAACAATTAATAATCAAGTGAAATACAATATCCAACACATAATCTATACAAGGAATAGACGAAAAAGCGGGAGACGGTAAATCCTCGAAGGAGTTACCCGCAAGTGACAGATATGATTGGTGCTGACACAAAGATCTCGGGTACTATTTCAGTTTAGCATGGCAGCCATTGCGTGCGCAAACGCAAATCCCTACACTGAGATTAGTAGAAATATTTGGTATTTAAACACTGAGGATTCTATGGATTTATATTCACTTAATACTTCAATTTATATTTACTTAATACTTTAATTTCCTTACAAATTAATAAAGCATAGGAAAACAAACCGAACAACAACTAATGCCAGAACAACAAGAAATCGCAAGCTTATATACCATCCAAACAACAGGTAGTCCTTCAACTGATGAGGTACCTGAAGATTACTTGAGAACAGTTGAAGAGAAGATTTATGATGAACAATCTATCAAGGATAAAACTGTGGATATTGTAACCAACAACGACTATGCAGTTCTCTTTTTGCACGAGTACTACGACGTAAAAAGTATTCCACTTCCCTCACTTGAAAGAAGTAATGTCAGAAACATATACCCAATCAAGTTCGAGCAGACATACTTTTTATTTAATGGCACCACAGTGCCTAGAACATTAAAGGAGGAGCCAGATAAATTAGGTGCTGTAATTCAGTTAGTGCAAATGCAAAACTGCACAATTGTGTTTTGTAAAAATAATAACGGCCCGGTACCCATTGTTGGAGCCAATTTTATGGACTTGCACAGTTTGAAGGATCAGTTTCCTTATGCCTTTCTGGAATTGGTAGTTAATTATGATAGGATTTCAGTAAACGAATTCTTCCAGGATTTAGAGAAAAAAATTGAAAACATAGAATCACAAAGTAACTCAGTTTATTCTTTAAATCTGAAGCATTTCAAAAAATTGCTATTTCTAAAAAGAGATTTCAAAAAATGTGTCAATTCCCAGACAACTGGAAATGAGCCAATCTTACGTTTTTTAAATGAACAAAAATCGACATACAAAAAAAATGAAGGGATCGTTAATTGCTGCTGTAGTATATTACAGTCGATTGAAGAATCACAATTAAAATGGGATAAATTATTGAATTACTTTAGTAAAGTCGAGGAGCAGTTAAAATGGTTATATCAGGTAAGATTTGGTTCATTTGTTGGTATTTTCATGGGGCTGGTTGTATTCACATCTATGTTTATTTCCAAGTTTTTTGAAGATATCTACAATCATACTGCCTCTACAGGAGTAAAAGTTGCATTTGGACTTTTGGTGTTCTTTTGCGCTATATGCTTTTTAAATGTGATAGCATTGTATTGGCATATTTCTCTTCTGTGGTTCTTGCCCTGGAGAAAAAAAATAACGAGGAAAAAAGCTCGGACGAAAATAAGCACAGCTCTGATGTATCTCATGACACTAGTAACAATGCAGAAACTTCGAACACACAAGATTTAGCAATTATAAACACTGAGTTCGGGCAAGGTCAGAATTCAAATGTCAGCACTTATAGAGGACACCCCGAAAATGTATAACTATTTGCCTAAAATAATTTAAATTAAAACTTATTTGCCACAAACTAGAAATATATTTTGTTATACTGTCAGTACTTAATCAATATCTATATACTACTTGATATTCTTGTATGGATACATCTAAAAAAGAGTATCATAGGATGGAGGAGGTTCTTCAATACTCTTAGATAAATCTTCATCTTTCCTACGTTCTACTGGTTCTATTAATGTAACTTCCGAATGATCCTGAGGATTTACTAATTTATAGCCGAGCTCCTCTAAATGGCGATCCCTCATATAATTAAACAAAGCAGTAGAAATGTTTGGATCTCGTACACCGCAGAGTTCCACTTGAGCATATACAAAACCTTTAGTTCTCAATATTGCAAATGTAATAGGATATTCCAAATGCAAATAAAATATGTTTGGAGAGAACTTTAGAGAAATAGCATCATCCAATGCTCTCCTTGCAATTGCCAGGCGTTTAGCGGTCCTCTTGGCATTCTCATAACTGCATTTGAGAAATATAACAGGGGTATAATGGTCCCGATACAGAGGAAGATATTCCACCGATTTAATAGGATTCAAATGATCTGTACCATCGGCAAACCTCCTATCAATCATTGTCATTGGGACATTTGTTTTCCTCCTTAACGGCAGGTCCAAAAACCGAGCTTGTATTTGTTGGTTGAGCTTTTCAAAATCTATTTTCTTAGTTTTATTTATATCCACATAAATCTTATTTTTACATTTAGACATTCCAAAGGGCGAAGAGACGTATAATGTATTGATATCATCGTTTCCTATTGCAAGTAATACAGGTGCATTGGGTCTAGTGTAACGATCTAATGCTTTTAACTGTTCTCTCAAGGGCGGGACCCACCTATCTCCGTCACCCGCAATCACAATACTCTTATAAAGCTCATTAATTGCTTTACATTTTATAACAGTGAAAGAAACATCAAACTTACGCGGGTGCTTGGCTTCTGTTTTTCTTTTTCTCGACTTCCATATAAACATAGTATATTGTTACTGGGTATTTGTGGACTTAGCCATTGCATATCAATGCACATGAAATCAGGTTCTGGCAAGTGTGAGTCTAATACGAACATAAGAATTCCAATTACACAACTGTTTAAATACCGCTTGGTAAACGAACTTCAAGAGCATGTATATTTTCTGCTGCTTGTTATAGCAAACTGAGGGTTGATTAAAACAGGTACTTGCGAATCAGAATACGATGAATGTGGTAAATAGCTCCTATTCGGAGCCATTCAAGGGGCATCTAAATAGCAAGAGAAGAGATAAGTTGACATACTGAGGATTGTTGCTAATATAGACACACCTTGATATTTCAATAAATGTAGGTTACTGCGTTTTGCGGTTGTTCTGATGCCAATGAGTATTTCCTGCTGACGGAGTGTTTTCTTCTTTTTCAGGTTTCACATCGCGCGAGCGCGTGGTTAACCGCGGGTAACAGCAGGCATATTGTTATTTTTAATATTTAGCGAAGAAGAGATGAGGCGTGAGAAGAAGAAGTGGTGAGAGTGGTGTTGAAGGTGGGGACAGAATGAGTTAAGCTGACAGAGGAAAGAGAGGAAGACAGGTGACAGTAGATAAATATTAAATTATGGATTTGTGATGACCTGATTCTCATAGATTTGTGGTAAAACGATGTTTATTAATTAAAGATCGAATTAATTGGCATGATTGATAATCACCTGTGTAATATATCTATATTACTAATTATAACTGTCAAGAATAAGAGTCAGATTAAATATGGAGAGTTAATACACAGATATTGTGTTCTGGATCCTATGATCTTAGAGTGATTGTGGTTCATAATTACGCAGTGCAGTATATAATAGAATACGACTGTATATTGTTTAGCAACAGTATTGATATAACCTATTTCCCAGAACTCTGGTTCAGGATATGTACTCTTATATGTATTATGATGTAGGAAGTTGATGATGCGGACGATTGGAACATAAAAAATATATATATTGGCATTTTATGGTATTGATAAGTGCATCTAGATCCTCTTCATTGCAAGAAGTCTAGTATTCGTTTGAAGTTGTGAGAGGTAGAGATGAGATCATGGATGGATGATATATAATGCAAATGTATAGAATAGTAAGTGTAAGTGGCATTTGTGGTCAATAACACTGTCTATTAGCATATATAGCGTTCAGTTATCACAGTATGGGCAGAATATGGTTAATCTTGCCAGGATATGTGCTGAATGGAGCAGGGATGAAGCGGTGAGGTAGGGAATCATTATTCACGAACAATAAGATATCGGTCATGTGACGTAATGATTTGGTTTTCAATTTTTAGGTTCTGAGCGCGAGTGGATGCGGTTGGGAGATGGGCAGTGTTGTTTAATAGAGTGATGAGGCGGGTAACGATAGTAGCTGTTGAACGTTGATAGATGGTTGATAGATGGTTGAGCAGATGATGGTGGGATGGCAGGTGATGGGTTTGGAGTGACATGGGAGTTGAGTGTGTTGTGTATTATGAATGTGAGG
>NC_016521.1:1158404-1164785 GCF_000236905.1 Tetrapisispora phaffii CBS 4417
CCTGATGATTTACTAATTTATAGCCCTACCATTCTAATACTGATCCTCATATAATCAAACATAGTAGCAGAGATTTTTGGATCTGATCCACCGCATACTTTCAGTTGAGCATATACAGAACCTTTGATCCTCCATATTACAAATTCAACAGGATATTTCAAATACGAATAAAATATGTGTGGAGAGAACTTTAGAAAAATATTATCATCCCATTGTTTTCTTTCAATTGCCACGAGTTTGGCAGTCCTCTTGGCATTCTCATAACTGCATTTGAGAAATATAACAGGGGTATAATCGTCCCGATACAGAGAAAGATATTCCACCGATTTAATAGGATTCAAATGATCTGTACCATCGGCAAACCTCCTGTCAAGCATTTTCTTTGGACTGTTTGTTTTTCTCCTTAATGGTTCGACCAAGTAACGTGCTTGTATTTGTTGGTTGAGCTTTTCAAAATCTATTTTCTTAGTTTTATTTATATCCACATAAACCTTATTTTTACATTTAGACATCCGAAAGGGTGAAGAGACGTATAATGTATTGACATCATCGTTGCCAATTGCAAGTAATGCAGGTGAATTGGGTATAATGTAATCAGTTAATTCTCTTAACTGTTTTCTCAAGGATGAGACCCAACTATTTCCGTCACCTGCAATAACTATACTCTTATAAAGCTCATTAATTGTGTCACATTTTATAACAGTGAAAGAAACATCAAACTTACGCGGGTCCTTGGCTTCTGTTTGGCTTTTTCTTGACTTCCATATAAACATAGTATATTGTTACTGGGTATTTGTGGACTTAGCCATTGCATGTCAATGCACATGAAATCAGGTTCTGGAAGTGATGTGAGTCCAATATGAACATAAGAATTCCAATTACACAACTGTTTAAATACCGCTTGGTAAACGAACGTCAAGAGCATATATATTTCTGCTTCCTGTTATAGCAAACTGGGAGTTGATTAAAGCAGACACTTGCGAATCAGAATTTGAGGAATGTGGTAACTAGCTGCTAATTGTAGCCATTCAAGGAGCTTCTAAATAGCAACAGTAGAGATAAGCTGACATACTGAAAATTGTTGCTAATATAGACACACCTTGCTATTTCAATAATATGTTACTGCGTTTAGCGGTTGTTCCGATGCCATTGAGTAATTGCTGCTGACGACTGTTTTCTTCTTTTTCAGATTTGACATCGCGAGCGCGCATAGTTAACTGCGGGTAACAGTAGGCATAATATTATTTTTAGTATTTAGTGAAGAAGAGATGAGGCGTGTGAGGAGAAGAAGTGGTGATATGGGAACAGGAAGGGGGAAGGAGTTTAGCTGACAGAGGAAAGAGAGGAAGGCAGGTGACAGTAGGTAAATGTTAAATTATGGATTTGTAATGACCTGATTGTCATAGATTTGTGGTAACTTGATCATCATAGATTTATGGTAAGACGATGTTCATTGATTAATGATCGAATTAATTGACATGATTAATAATTACTCGTGTAACATATCTATATTATTGATTATAACTGTCAAGAATAAGAGTCACATTAAATATGGAGAGTTAATACACTGATATTGTGTTCTGGATCATATGATATTAGAGGGATTGTGGTTCATAATTACCCAGTGCGGTATATAATGGAATAGACTGTATAATGTTTCAACAGTATTGATATAACCTATTTCCTAGAACTCTGGTTCAGGATTAGTGCATTCTTATATGTATTATGATGTAGGAAGTTGATGATGTGGACGATTGGAACATAAACGTATGTATTTTGGCATTGTATGATATTGATAAGTGCAACTAGATCCTCTTCATTGCAAGAAGTCTAGCATTAAGTATTCGTTTGTAGTTTGAGAGAAGTAGAGATAGGATCATGGATGGATGGTGTAGAATGCATATGTATAGAATAGTGAGTGCAAGTGGCATTGCTAGCCATGAAGTTAAATCTTAGAAATGTATATATGTTCTGTTATTGCAGTATGGGCAGAATATGGTTAAGCTTGCCAGGATGTGTGCTGAATGGAGCAGGGATGAAGTGGTGAGGCAGGGAATCATTATGCACGAACAATAGGATGTCGGTCATGTGACGTGATAAGATGGTTTTCAATTTTCAAGATCTGAGAGCGAGTGGATGCGGTCAAGGCAGATGAGCAGTGTTGTATGTGTTGAAATATGAGTAATACTTGAATTCATATTTTGGCATTGTAACTGCATAGAAAATTACCCTTCCTGATAACATTTAGTTATAGGTGAAAAGATATGGGTGTCAATATAATTCTGTAGCAATGTGTTAAGTTATATTTATTCATTCCCAGACATAAAGATATAAAAAGGCATGTATATCAATCATGTCAGATATATAATTTATAGAAGAAAAAATAGAATAAGCAAATACAACTCGACTAATTGTACAAATTACCATTACAACAACATTGATAGCAGTATGTCTTCCCAGTGCGCCAAATTACTATCTCAACAATTTGTGCTTCAAACAATGAGATATAAGTGGTGTTTTGCATTATGGAATATGCAATATACAATATATCTGCTGATATGTTTTCGGTTAAATAGCTAATGGTTGCAAAGATGACGTGGAAGGAACACTCCAGAGACTGGACCTAGCAAACAGTGAAATTAGACGAGGTTACTAAATTTCAGCTAACCATAGTGCTGCAATTGTTGGATAGCAACATACTTGAGTTCTATGTTACGGGATACTTCGTGCGATCAACTGAGGCGATGTGAGTGGTTGACAGTTCAAGAAAATTGACGGAGTAAATAAATGGAAACGGCAACGTTCTTTACGCGGAGCATGCCCATCCGACGCCGCAGACTATTCACCCTACCAACGGAAATTGAACACAAAATACCGCGCGTCTGCTTTTGTCTGAGGCTTTTCGGAGCGATGTTTCTCCAGGTAATAACACGGTTGACAAAAGTGATACTGTCGTCTGGTACATCTGTGCGGAAAAGTATCTAGAAAATTTCTGTTTTTTTAAAAGTAAATATTGTACGTAGTAATTCCACAAACTTTTAGAAGGAGCAATTTTTGTCGTCTTTATAAGTTGACGTAAAAATTCCATGCTGTATAAAACAACAAGACATATATATATATATATGTAAGGAACTATGTTATGGCCAAAAAGGCTTTGCCTCCGGAAATATCATCATGATTTCCACCTTGGGTTTAATTTAGGAAATACATGCATATCACCAAATAGAAAAATAGTAGCTGCACAAAATGGCTTTTGTTGATTATATAATTTTTCGTGGGAATACTTTAGAAGCTAATAGAAGGTTATCGCTATTTGCCGTATCCGTCTGTGTCTGTGTTGTTTTTTTTTGAGTTTCAGTGCTAATTCAAAAACTGTGAAAAATTTGAGCGGGGATGTACCCATCTCACTAATTAAAAGAAACAGATGGAGCTTTGCAAAAGTTGCAGCTACAGCTGGTGTATTGATTGCAGCAGCAGCTTCGACCCAGGCTGCCTGGGCCCCTATTGTATGTGCTGTACCAGCTTCTCCAGGTTGCTGGGCACTTGCTATTGGTGTTACTGTTACCTATGCGATATCATCAATTGCTGTTGGATATACCGTTTTTACCGATAATACTAGGAAACGTTCTCTTTTCTCAGAACATGACGAAATAGTTCAAACCGTAATGACTCGCTATGAAAGCTACTACGCTTTGTCAAACACCACAGATCATTCTTATCCATCCTTTGGTATTTCAAATTCAAAAATAATTCTTGCACCTATCGATGATATTTATGACACAATTGTTGACATGTTTACAGGAGCTGGATTAGGTGTCCCAGTTATCACCGTCGCAAATTCAACTGATAATATGAAACGAGGTAGTGATAATAATTTACAGAGGACTTTACATTGGAGGACATCATTGGGCACACATACTGCTATGCATTTGAATCATTATGATGTTTTGGAGATGAGTAACGACATTGTAAATCAACATAAATCAGGATACAACGGGGTATCTTCGGGAACAGGATATTTTGACAGATCAATGGGACGTCAAATTATTCCTCGCACAGAGAGATACAGTGTTGATTGGGTTTCGTATAATGTAGATAACGAAAATGTAAGTTTAGAAAGAAATGCTTGGCTTACTACTAGGGATCCTGGAGTATGGGATGAAGAAGTAGCAAATGCCCTTTATACTAACGATTTGGATTCTACCTGGAAGTGGTGCATTACTATCATGAATAGCGATAATTCTGATTATAATAGTTTTGGAGAAGTAGATGCAACACATGGCGAAGCATATACTAATCAATATGGAGGTGTTGATAATTACTGCAATGATAACAAAGGTGGTGCCCAATGTACAACAGATGGCTGTCAATAGGTACTACTATTCTACTTAATTTTTATTAAATTTTAAAAGGTAAACTGTTTACAACATTCTTCCCATTGTACTAACGCACTTTTTGTGTGTCACGCTTTATTTTGATATATGACTGTAAAATTAGATATGTGACATGATTGATATACGTGCCTTTTTATATCGTTATTTCTTGGAGGGAGTAAATATAATTTTGTTAACACATTCTTACAAAGTTATATTGACACCCATATCTTTTCACCTATAACTAAATGTTATTGGCCAGGTTAATTTTCTACGCAGTTACAATGCCGAAATATGAATTCAAGCATTACTCATATTTCAACAGTATCAATATCAAATTTATAATAATAATGCTAAAGATACAATGACATCAGGAAGATTTAGGGGTTTTGACAATGAACCATTTGATCAAGAATCATTGACACCTGATGAGCAATATGTACCTATTCAACAATGGTCTCAATGTGAGGTTCATAATCTACAATCTATAATATTCCAAACTGTTGAAAAATGGGTAATACTTGAATTCGTAATTCAGTACTATTCTCTCTAAGGAATTATATAAAATAAATAATATATAAAATATACTAATTATATAAGTTGATTGTGATGTTTGCCTCGTCCAGTTTTATGAATAACAAATCATCAGCGATGTGATATTTACTCTCTCCTAATCCAAGTATGTGTTATCGTAGTTGTCAAACACTAAGTCAAGTTAGGCAAGATATAAATATTTTCAACAATTTCTATATCCAACAAAATCTAATATTCAACAATAGCTACTTTACGGACAACTAAATGTTAATGGTAAAATTAATTTTTTATATGTACGCGCGAGAGAAGGAAGAACAGTAAGACAGAGGATCCTGAGATAAATGTTAAAATATTGTTATAATAGTAGATTTCTATTAAAATATTACCAGACTGAATGTTAGGTTCTGAATCATATGTTATTATAATGCTTATGACTAATAACACTATTTATTAGACATATATAGGTTCAGTTATTACAGTACGGGCAGTGTTGCTTGGTAGAGTGATGAGGCGGGTAACGATGGTGGCTGTTGAACGTTGATGGATCTGGGTTGATGTGCGGATGGGATGGGATAGATGGGTGAGCAGGATGATGGTGGTGGTGGTAGTGGGGGGTATGGAGAGACATGAGAGTTCAGTGTATTGTGTTTGGGGTAGGGTGTTAGGATGGATAGATGAGTAGATGGGGATGATTGTGATAGATGAGTAGATGGGTAGATGAGTAGATGGGTAGATGTGCTGAGGTTCACGAACATGGTAGCGACGTGAGTGATTGTGTACTACTGCAATTATGTTGTCAGTCACGTGTGTTAAAGAGCAGTGGTTGAGCATTGTGACGAACAGTTAGCGCGGTGACGGATGAGATGTGGCGGGTAAGCAGAGAGACGGAGAGCCGAGTGGACAGCGATCGCGATGGTGTGGGCAGGCGGGTGACGGGCGGGCGGGCGAGGAGGCCATATAGATATGGGGTGTCACCGTCGGAATTGTTAGCGGTTGTTGGTGTCAGGCGGGGTTGTGCGATGGTGTGTTTTTGAGTTTTTCAAGTTCGGGCGCGGAGTGGAGGCGAGATGGACAGGCGGGAGGATGGGTGATAGATGTGGATGGAGGGAGAGTGATAGATGTGATGATGGTAGTGGGGTAATGGATGATTGATAGATGGTTGATAGATGGATGATGATGAAGAGAAGTATTATGGATGGATGGATGATAATGATTGAATAGTTGAATTGAAGATTAGATGGATGGAGAGATGATAGATTAGATAGATGGATGGATGATAGATGGTGATGATTGCGATCTGATAGATGGCTGGGTATGATGAATGTGACGGATGATAGACGGAGGTGATGAATATGATAGATGTATGATATATAGATATATCGATTATATAGATGGATGATAGATGGATGGATGTGATGAATGTGACGGTGATCATTAGATAGGTAGTAGATGGATGGTGATAGATGAGTGGATG
>NC_016522.1:0-471 GCF_000236905.1 Tetrapisispora phaffii CBS 4417
ATTTCATCGGCTTCTTCGTTTGTTAGAATGTATGGAGATTCACCTTTAGGCTCAATTAATTTAGTATAGTAAGTGACATTTTTAAGTTCTAGAAAATCTACTAAGAAGCCGAAATCCTTCTTTGTACCAGGATGTCTTGAAACAAACGTAACTCTCTTCTCATTATAACGGAGCTCAGGTTCCTCATGCACTGTTTTAAAATTGAACAAATTTGGTGTTATAGAAAAAGCTGTGTTCGTAGCATCAATTGAATTGATATCCACCGCCTTAGTTGTGAATAATGATACAAGTATAATCGAAATACACACAAAGATTATAATCTTTTGTCTTCTTAGCATTCTTACTATTTTCTATACTGGTCCTATATCAATATGTCTTTAAGATCTGAATACCTTCTTAAACTAACACGGCTCGAAGGAAAGCTACCACAGATGATGAAAAATTTGATTGTAACTCAACTCTATCTAAGTA